>NC_064669.1:20068277-20368277 GCF_943734685.1 Anopheles coluzzii
GGATGACATCGACATCATCGGCAGGACAACAGTGTGTGGAAAGTGTGTGAGGCGTACACCCGACTTAATCGCGAAGCAGCAAGAATTGGATTGAGAATCAATGCGACGAAGACGAAGTACCTGCTTGCGGGTGACTCAGACCATCTGAAAAGCAGTGTATTAGTTGACGGCGACAGTCTCGAGGTAGTAAAGGAATTTTGCTATCTCGGGACGGTCGTTACTTCGGACAACGACATCAGCAGCGAAATACGGAAACGCATTGTTCAGGGGAATCGGGCATACTATGGGCTTCAACGACTGCTGAGATCCAGCAGACTTCAAGCCCGCACGAAATGTGAGATATATCGCACATTGATTCGCCCGGTGGTCCTCTATGGACACGAGTCTTGAACCATCCGAACGGAGGATGCAAACGTTCTGGGCGTGTTTAAGCGACGCATCCTCCAGACCGTTTGGCGATGTGTTCGAGCATGGAATTTGAAGGAGAATAATGAACCACGAGCTTGCTGAACTGTACGGCGAACCGAGCATCCTGACGGTGGCGAAGGCTGGCAGTATGCGATGGCTGGGCATGGTACGAGGATGCCGGACTCATACCCTACCAAGAAGGTATTCGACACCGGTTTAGGTTCAACAGGTTTAGCGAAACCTGTTAGAGATCGGTTGTCCACAGGGATGGATAGGCTGCTACCAGGAACCAAGCATCCTGGAGAAAAATTGTTGACCGGGCTATGTCATAAAGACGTGCTCCATCGTAAGCGAGAAAGAGAGATCCAAAAAGAGAGAGAAAGAGACATAGACATAAACACAAAACGGTTGTATATTAATTCCAATTACGATCATCCACAATGCATTTGTTGCCGACGGTATCGATTTCTCGCATTCCCAACTTATTGCTATCGACTACGTGATGCACAGTACACATCTACAATTTTTATACGCCGGCGGCATAGATTTTAGCCCACATGGGAAAAATATAAATATATGTAGACACTCGTTAGATGGCAAAGAAGAAGAAATGAACTGAAACTAACGTACATGCCAAAAAAAACGCTACCACAAAAAAATCTACAACACTCCTAGCCAGTGCTGCAAAATATCATGAGTATCAAGAGATTTTCACCAACGAAAACAATGAACATATCCGTGGTAGCTTGATGCTCATTGCTGATGGTCAATAAAAGTGCGTCATGACATGCTGAACACGACATGTGAATTCTTGAGTCCAACGCGATACTCTGACTGACAAGCTTAGCTTAATGCCGGCGCAAGCATAATCATGATTTTTTCTGGCTGTGAACAGTGCTGCCAAATGCCACTGTTTCAGTCATTAACACTCATGACTGAAGCGAAGCTCAAATCAGATCACGTACACAACTGAGATGATCAGTCACGATACTCAAACTGTTGGAGAATCAATCACATGCTTGGTGACATTTAGTTTAGCACCCAACTTTTTGTCACTCACTTGGTCACGACATTGTTGTCGGCGATAATCGCAACATTCTTGGAATATACTTGGCGCGTAGGCTCTATTAACAAAATGAGCATGCTTTCTCCCTCTATCTGTTTTGATTCTTTGTCAGGACAAACAGAGCGAGAAAACATGCTCATTTTGTTTCTTGGAACCACTCGCACGCAATGCATATCTCCCGTGACCATCGCGATGATCACCGACTGAAAATGTCGCGACCGAGTGATTGAACACGAGTTAGTTGCACACAATGTCACCAAGCATGCGATGGTCGCACCAACTGTTTAAGGCTTATCTTCGCAGTAGAGCTCGTGACGCTGAGATGATTTTGTTTCAGCCAGAATTTTTCATGACTATGTCAGTGAAATTTTGCAAAATTGATCTCACAGTAAAAAAAAGTCATGATAAAGTGACTGACCAAGCGATGGTCGCAAACATGTCATGAGCATATATTAGTCACACCAATCGTTCTGAGTATCACCTCTGATTATCACAATTAAGTACGTGACGCTGATATCGATTTCGTTTCAGTCAGATTTTTTATGATATTGATAGTGACATTTTGCAGCACTACTCCTAGCAAATTTCTTATTTTTCTCCTTCTTCTTCTTCTTCTTTTGGCTGAACAACCGTTATCGGTCATGGCCTGCCTGTACCACTTGTGAGGTTGGCTATTCAGAGACTTTTGGATTACCCTCCATAACAGGATAGTCAGTCCCTACTTATGGCAGCTCGGTCTATTTGGGGCTTGAACCAATGACGGGCATGTTGTTAAGTCGTACGAGTTGACGACTGTACTACGAAACCGGCTCTTGCAAATTTCATACTGCTGTTTAAATACAATACAACAGCATCGACTTCGTACAAAAAATCAACATGCTCCCGGTTCTTGGAAAGGTTGGAGATAAACCGTTGTTGTACTCGCAGTAGTATTAATAGGTCCAATAGGAATGCATCCAATACGATGTATCGCAGAATAAATAAGCGCGCACGTGGTGGAAGGAGGTATTGAACAGATAGCATAGTCGTTTCCTACAGCTAACGTATCTTTGGAATTGCTCCAACTTCAATGGAATGATCTGGTCCCTCTATTTCGTTTGTTAAGTGATAACGATCATGGCCTTGTAATAGAATAGTATGCAATGTATATTTCAAAAATAATCAAATCTAGTAAATTTACTCGAACATTTCAAAGTGCCTCTATCTAGCTATCCAAGGCTCCTGACTAGACAATGGAGACAGAGTTTCATCCCTCTCTCTTTATATCTCTTTCTCTCTCTCTTTCTATCTCTCTCTTTATCTCTCTTTCTATTTATCTTTCTTTCTCTGTCTCCTTTCTCTTTATCTCTTCCTGTTTTTCTCTCTACACCTGTCTTTTCTTTTCTATACCTTTCTATTTTCTCTCTCTATCTCTCTCACCAAGTTTTTTTTTCTTTCTCTTTTTCTCTCTCTTTACATTTTTACTTGTTCTTCATGAGGGTTGCCTCCGATTTGGACGACTTGAGCCGTAACCGCTGCTCGCAGAACAGATTACCGAAGGTGGCCGATGCGCCCGGTAATGCCTGCATCGGGCTGGTCACGGCGGACACACTGCCAGTGCTGATGAACTAGGCTGACGAGCTGCTGGCGGACAAGGGTAAAGTCGATGCAGGGTGCGTCCCAGTCGGTGTTGTCGGCGAGAAGTCGTGTTTCTTGCTTCGGTCCCGGATTGGAAATTTGTTTCGTGAGCAGCTTAGGTCCAGTTCGAGCGTGTTGAACCGGGGTCGCGTACTGGCCGTCTCACCAGCGCTGCAGCTTTGCGCTCCAATTGAACGTGGTCGATGGGCAACGGTAGGCGGGAGCGTGGTAGATGAGGAGGAAACGGTGGTGGGTTCACTTAAGCGCATGGTGACTTCTTCTTCGGCCGGCTGCCGGGTCGGGGGTGGCTCGGGCACAACAATTGTAGTCCGTGCCTTTGGCAGCTTCGGCGTGGACGACATTTCGTCCAGATTTTCTACGCTCGCCTCGTGCACACTGGCGAGCGGTGGTGAGCGAAGAAGAAAGGCGACGCCACCGGCGAGCGGCGGCCCCTTGCTCGGCACCGCCGACGGTGGGAGATTCTGCGTTTGGATCTGGAGCGGGGTGTTGAGTGCTTTGGCAGTGGTTGCGGCTAACATGAGTTGTGGCTGCTGTTGGTGCTGCTGCTTACCACTCGTGGCGCCATCGGTCATTGATTGATTGCCGGTCCCTAAAAAGTCGAGATCCAGGAACAACTCCTGCAGGAAGCGGCGCGAACCGAGCCGGTACGTGTTGCAGCCGAGCAGCTGGCACACCTCCGAGTACAGGCAAACGTTCTGGAAGGCGGTCGGATGAGACTGTTTTAAATCAAGCAGAACGCTGCGGGATTGCTTGCTCCACACTGGGTTCGCCATACGCTGCACGTGCCGCAGCACGTTATTGGCGATCGTTTCGTCTAACGGGGGTCGGTCAATAGCGTCGACCGCCAGGTTCCAGCTCTCCTCCGGACGCTTGCTCCGGCAACAACGGACGCATTGGGAGAGGTTGTGCATGGCGTACGACCACCACTGCGGCTGACCGTCCTCCGTAGTGTCGTGGGGATTCGCATTGTGTTGGGAGGAAGACGAGGGCGAATTGAACGACGGATGGGCTGACGCAAAGCCCTTTGCCTCGCACTCGTAATCAACCACAATGCCTTCGTGCACCTCTGGATCGGTTTTGACCCGCGCCTTTGTCACCTGCATCGATCTTCCCGTGTTTTTGGTTCGCGTTTTGGAGCGATCTAGCTGTACCAGCGATCCGAGCGCCAGTGAGCGACGTTTCTCTAGCTCTGGGAACAGCTCCATTATGTCTAGCGGGAAACAAATTCCTGAGAGGAGGGCAATGAAAAAAAAAGAGCAACGGAAAGGGGAGTTTTTATTTTACTCGGACACCAATTGGAATGGTTCGTGTCGTGTTCTAGCTTAACTCTCTTACCGATAAAACAAGGTCCTTGCGTATTTGACTTGGTGGGGTGAAATGAAGGTTTCATCTTAACGCTGGGATGTCCATCCTCGCTTAAAGAGTAGCTAGAAAGATTTAAAAGAAACGAATGAATCCCCATGTGCGTACCGCTTTCTACTGTTCAACTTACTGCTGTAAACTGAGACGATGGTATTTGCGATCGAGACTGCGAATCTTGGCACTGGACTCGCTCGGTTCGATAAACATAGGAGTGCGGAAGGAAAAAAACAGCCGCTCACTGCCGTCCAGCAGCTGCTGCACATCCTCCGGATCGGTCATATCCGCAGACGAGCTGGAGAGCAAGGGTCGTCGCACGTGGAACAGATGCCGATGGTGCTTGTGACCACTGATGACCTCCCGCTCGACGCTGCCCGGGTGTGAGCTACCAGGTATGGGCGAAAGCTCCCCTGTCACCGAGACCAGACAGGAGGAGGCCGGAAAGGACATGCTGTTGGCTGTGCTGTCGTCTTCGGTCGAAGCGAAGCTGTGTCGCCGTCGCCCAGGGCCCTCGCAGTTGCTCTCGTTGCTGGCGCTCGATGCGGACACCGCCGTTTCCCAATAGTTCGGCTCCGTCACCGGCCAGTGGGTGTTGCGGTCGTGCCGCACCGCCACCCAACCCAACGTACGCAGCGCGTCGGCACCCTGGGCCGTGCTCGCCACCAGACAGAGCCCACCGAGTGCGGTCGCCCGGATCGAGTACACGTCCGCACTACGCACCAGCTGCACCACATGGGCCAGCAGCCACGGTACGTGCTCAGTGAAGTACTCGATAGCTTCCTTGCTGGTGCAGGCATGCATCAGGGCCCACAGTGCCGCCTTCAGCCGCAGGCAGTCGCGCTCGTTACTGCACTGGCTCGCTCGGACCCGCTCCGCTAGTTCCAGCAGCCGGCCGTGCGTCAGCAGCTGTGAGAAACCTTTGCTCGTTTGCACCAGCTGCCCGTACAGATGCGGGGCGAGGTTCGGGGCGCCAGCGCCCCCACTCTCGCCCGGGGAACCGCTTGCCACGTGCCGTCTGCTGTACGTACCGTCCTCCGTACGTATATGCTGGGTCAGGTGGGCGTGCGTGTCCGCCTCGACCAGCAGCACGTACTCCTCGTTGTACACCGCGACCCACTGCTCGAGCTCGCGCACCGTGTGTGCCTCGGGATGGAAGATTCCGCGCGGGATCGAGTAGAAGCGCATCATCACCATCTTGCCGCGATGGCCGAGCTTGTCCAGCCGGGGCCAGAAGTGTGCCAGCTCCTCCAGGTAGGCCCGCTCGTAGCACGCCTCCTCGAGCAGCTCGAGCGCTGCCGTCTGGACGCAGCGAGCCTGGCCGTCTCCGAGCATGGCCGCGACCAGCTTCAGCATCAGCTGTATGCCCCACACCTCGAAGTTGGGCAGCCGGGCGCGGAGAAGCACGCGCAGCATCTGCGTTGCGTACAGGCGCGCCTTTGGCGACGGGTGCCGCAGCAGCGCCTTCGCCAGTATGACACGCGGCTCGCCTTCGAGGCTGTAGTCCAGCCCAGACACGATTAGCTTCACGTAGCACAGGTGATTCGTCTTGAGCACGATCGTGGACAGCTCCTTGAACACGTCGGTGTTGCGCAGTATCTCGAGACCGCCCTCCGTCCGACACATGCGCCCAATGAACAGGAAGTAGTGCTGGCACATCGTGCCGGTCATGTGCAGCGGACTGAACAGACACTCGTGCGCGGACTTTTTCGCGTGAATTGCTAGCAGCTGCCGGCTGATGTCGGTGAACAGATCGGTCAGGATGCGTATGTACTCGAGCTGGAAACACAGGGGGGTTATGTTAGTTCAAGAGCTCGATCAAAGCCCTTCCGAGCATACCTCCGTCGATTGAAGCATCGCATCGATCAGCTCCAGCCCAGCTGTTACGTATGCTGGCATCTGCCGGTTGCTGTTGAGATGCGCAAAGTCTTGGTGCGAGAAGCGGTTGTTGCTCGGCTTGAAGTAGTCCACAATCCGGCGCACAAAACGTGTATTCTGTTCGTCTAGCTTCGTGCCCAACAAGTCCGACTGAAAAGAACAATCATCAAGCGATATTAAATAACCGTATCTTGCCGCTTTGCTCCCAACACTATGCTACCACACACACACACACACACACACACACACACCCGCAGTATCGTGATGATAATGTCCCAGTCCCACAGGTTGGCATCCTTCACCGAGAGCACCCTCGATTCCTTCAGCAACCGGTCGCCCTCGGTAATGCTGGCCCACAGCTGCTGCAGCATGTTGCGCTTGGACGACCGTTTCATCGAACCGGTGCGGCTGGTGGTGCGCGACACGTCCCGCAAAAAACCGTCGTAGTTGGCGCTCCACTCGTACGCACCGCCACCGCCGCTGCCGCCACTACTGTTCAGGAAGATGTTCCCGAACAGTCCACCGAACGTGCCACCGGCCGAACCGCTGCCGATGCCGCCACCGCTCGAGCTGCTCGAATCGTGCCGCGACCGCTTCAGCCCATCCAGCGTGCCGTACTTGAATGCACTGGCTACACCGCCCACCCCCAACGGGCTGCCCTGCCCTCCTGCGACTCGCACCGGTGCAACGAGCTCGCGCCGAAACGCACGGGTGTTAATCAGCTCGCCGCTCTGGATGATGCAGTCGAGGTACAGACTGCAGCTGGCCGGTCGGTTCTGCAGCATCAAGTGGTGCTGCTGCAGTGCGGTGATGGCCGCCCGCGCCTGATGGTTTCCCTCGATGGCGCGGGCCACCAGCATCGGCAGGGTGGCGGTAGGCGTACGAGCACACAGCTCCGCCGGCAGCAGACAGTGCAGCTGGTGGGTGATGCGGGCTAGCAGTATCGTCGCCCGGACCGAGATGAGCGTGTCGCTCGAGACGATGACCTCGATCAGCGCGTTCAGCAGCCCGTTCTCGACAAAGCAGTAGAGCAGCAGGGCGAGATGGATTTCGCACAGGTTCGGGACGGCCCCGGCCAGGCTCGGCAGGATCGCAATGCCTTCCGCCGCGACGAAGCCCTCGTGCAGGCGCCACGCGTCCTGATATTCGGCCGGGTCCACCGCCGCCATCGCGACCGAGTACTCGTCGGTCCACACCGGCTGCGGCAGCCCGATCAGCTCGTACAGCAGATCCAGCACTACCTTCCGGATCTCGAGCTGATTCAGGTAGAGGATATCGATGAAGGCGCGCAGCCCGGACGGTCGGTGCGGGTCGCAGAACTCGATCGTGCCGGCCCAGGACCGCAGCACTGACAGCAGCGCCAACCGGCTGCAGGTGAAGCGCAGATCCCGCGCGTCCTTGTTCCGGTCGAGGATGCCGATGCGGTACGTAAAGTCGCAGTACGGTGCGGCGAAGCAATCCAACCGCACGCCCGCAATGTCGCGCGTCTGGGGCCACTCGAGCAGGTACAGCAGCACGCCGCACAGGCTCTCGGCGATGCGCGGGCTGTGGCATTCCAGCACGCTGCGCGTAATTACGCCCACACCGCCACACTCGATCAGCAGCAGCGGATTCAGTACACCAACTTCGCACAAAGTCGCCAGACAGCAGCGCAGCAGCCGATCCTCTCCACCAGATCCTCCCACGCCCGAATGTGCACCGCCTGCGCCCGCTCCTGCTGCTCCTGGAACGCCGCCGCCGCCGCCGCCTCCTCCAGCACCTCCGCCAGGTCCTGCGGATCCGGCCATGCCGCCTGCGCCACTTTCGCACAGTGCGACCAGGCAGCGTACGAGGGCCGGTTGCAGCTCCTCCGGTGCGACCACCAGCATCCTACGCACCAGCTTTAGCGCCTGCAGCCGCTCCTCCCCATTCCGCAGCATCACGTCCAGGCTGCGGCAGACGAGATGCGGCAGCTGTAACCGGTTAAACTCGCGCAGATCGCTCGGCGCTAGCAGCAGGCGGCGCATCACCCGGAGCGCACCAGCCCGTATTTGGGGCAGCGGGTGAACGAGACTGCGTGCCACACAGCAAACCCACTGCTGCACCGCATACCCAAGACAAGCGTCCCGCTCGGCCGCAAGCAGCCCGACCGACCGGCCCGGCGGCTGGATCGCCGGCTCGAGCGAGGCACCACTGTCCAGGCCGGCGTCGCGCTTCCACCGGTCGATCAGCTTCGCCAGCCCATTCAACAAGCTGAGCCGCTTGTTCACGGTCGTGTGAGGCGAACAGAGCCCGCCATAGATATCGACCGCATTTTCCCGCAGTGACTTGTCCATGTCCAGTCGGTAGCAGTCTTCCGGTGCGGGGCGATCTACAAAAAACGGAAACGATAAGTGGCGCACAGTGTACATAAAGAAAAAAAAAAAAGATGTATCATTCAATTGGAAAACAGCTGAATGTTTCAGAAAATAGCGGATGGGGTAGGGTGTGGAGGGAGCAACGAAAACAGGAATGAGATTGCAATTAGGTGGTTGGTTATTTTTAATCCTGGTAGACTGAGGCTAACTGTTGAAAAACATACAACACACAAAGGAGTGGGGCACGCGTTCGGCTGGGGGATTCCGATCCGAAAGCATTCTTTCCTCCCCGTACGGACCGCCGTCCCTGTAAACCTCCTGAACTGATTGTTTGTTTTGTTTTTGCGATTGGTCACTGAACTCCCACACTGCGCACAGGGGGCGCACGCGGGGCGCGGAGGATGTGTTCATATGACCTTTCAACCAGTCAGACCTGTAATGATAGGATCAACAGGGTGTGAAGGAGGTAGTAAACATTCACTCACTTTTTTGCCTTAAGCTTCGCCGGATCATCCAGCTGGACATGGCCATTTTGAGGATGTGTGTTTGTGTGTTTGTGAGGATGCTACTAATGGGCCACTCTACCGTGACGCGCTCGCTATCAATGGCCCCGCTATTGTTCGGACTGCCAATGTAAAGCTTCCTCGCGTTCCCGTGCGTCCCCTCCCCGGTCGGACGTTTCGGGATTTATTTTCGTCTCGCGTAACGCTGATGGACGATGAGTTTTGTTGATGGGCGCAGCGATTGGTGGCGGTTGCCTCGCTAGGCAAACAACCCCGGGGATCGCACTTCACGGTTCGGTCACGACCTTCGGCACACTATATGCCACACCACCGCCGACGGTCGGCGACGCAAGATGGTTTTTGATCGACGCGCCCCCTCTACCCCGTACAGCCTAGTCTTTTCTCGATCGCACGTAAGGTTGACTGTTGCTGCTACCTGATCGATTGCATTGCAGGATTCGTTCTTTCGAAAGATATTCACACACACAGACGCACGCTTGGATTTACACCCGACGCACACCTCCGCGGGCCACAATCAAAATAACCGACGCTCACCAACGGAGCAGGGGATGCCCGGTCCGAACTGACATCAGAGCCCCGCGTGGCGCGGTAGAAGCAATGGAGCGGCCGAGAGGTGCTGGGTGGTAGGTTTGATGTACACTTTTATGTTCCCACGCGCACCTGGTCGAAGATATTCCGTGCGTCTTTGTGGTGAGTGAACGTAACTAGTGCTTTTCCATTTCTTTGCTTTTCTTCTTTGCTTTCACCACTGCTTGTGTCTAGACAAAACGGGGGCCTAATTCGTCTCCCTCTTGGTCCGCTTGTTGTTTGGCAAGTGGTTACGCGGAACCTTACAACTGATGCGACATTTTCCGACGGCTGTCAATTCCTGTTTTTAGGGTGACCAGATCAAGGTGTATCAATATGAGAAGCAAGGTAAAGATCTATGTATGTACGAGGTCAAATATTAGATGATATGTCGCAGGGAATACAGTGGAACGTCGATTATCCGGGCAGTTCGGGACCGGGCGTATGCCGGTTAACCTTTAAGTTGGCAACCGGATACCCGGGTATTTTTTCCAACTTCGAACTTCAATAACTTTTGATTCATTGCTTTTATTGACCTGAAATTTTCCGTAGCCTCCCAACTTTTAATTTCTGATTTTTTGGTACATAAATTTTTATTTTAAACAGCCTGTAAGTATTTTATTTTGATTTTTTTTTAACTTTACCACGTAAGTTGGCAACCAGCATACCCGGGTATTCCATACATTTTGTATGGAGAATGACGTTTCTCTTCTTCCTCTTTTCGTATTGTACTCGAAAATATACGCGAATTCGCAGTACGCGATTCCTCTAAATTTGACAGCTCCATTTGTTTTTTGAAAATATTTTAATTATTTGAAATATTTTATGCTCTTTTTGAATTTCCTTAGTGTTCTTAATGCATTTTGCATTAAATTTGTGCAAAAGATACCTGTTTTATAACAAAAAACTTCAATGCAAAACTCTGTGACGCTATATCCCATATAACCAAGATACCGAAAACGCCACCAATTTCTCGTACTAAAAATCCAGTTCCATCAAACAAAGCCAAAAAACTGTCAGTTTGGTGGGTTAAGCCACACGGCCACAGAAGCAGCCACTTCAATGTTATTGAAGTCAGTTTTTTATGAACGGATAATTTATTCGCTCAACGTGTTTCACCTGTGTTAAAATGTGATTTAATTAAGCATAGGAAGCAAGTAAACGTGTGTGTTTAAGTTGGTTTGTTGTGGAACATCCTTGTGTAATATGTGTATCTGTGTGTTTGTTTACTTGCGAGTGGACTCTTTCATTTCGCTGGTCAGTGCATAGTTTATAGACTAATTATATTGCTGAAGTTGAAGTGCAGTGATGTAAGTTAATGAATTTAATCAATCGAAGAGTTAAAATCCTGTTCAGCATATTGACCTTAGCCAACCCTGGACCAAACTTTTCCTCAAAGCATTTTTGGGAAAGGTGGGTTGAGGGTGGGCAAGATAAATACATCGGATCGGAACTGGCAGCTCCGATTGTTCTAAAATTTGGTGGGTTAGCGACTGAATCGACCACCACAAACCCACGTGGGTTTGAAGTGGTTTTACAGTGGGTTAAGGACGATTTGGTTATTTGGGATTTCAACCCTTGAACCGGTAGTGTAAACTATTTTTCCATAGGAATCCGCTAAACGCGAAAACTCGAGATACGCTATTGCGCTCGGTCCCGTGCGATAGCGTATATCGGATAATGACTGTAGTCACATTCAAGCGATTCCAAATTTCAATTTGACCGTTATTTTTATAATAAAATGAAAAAACTTAATGAATAAATGAAATAGAAGAGAATATATGGTCGGCATTACTTGCTTACAGCATTAAAATATAGAAAGCATTGTTTACCTATGAAAATCGTTAATTTTTTGCATCAAAACGTGTGGAATACCCGGGTATGCCGGTTGCCAACTTACGTGTGTAAATCTGGTTGCCAACTCTACGGTTAATTGATTTGCACGGATAATGGTCCAAGAAATGTCAAATTCATATAAAATTTATAAGATTTACTAGTTTTATGCTAAATTTACCTTGAATCAATGGATTGATCGTTAGTAGAATATTATTTTAATCAATAACTATAGGTTTAACCACTGTTCATGAACAAAAATAAATTTCGAAAACACCACTAGACACTACAGAGCTGCACAAAAACCTGGTTGCCCACTTGACTATCGCAGCAATTTTCGCTGTACGTTTGAACAGCTGTCACATTTATGCGCACGGTTAAGCCGCTCGCCGGTTAATCCGTCCCCGGATAATCGACGTTCTACTGTATTTAAGTATAAACTGGGTACATGACCAACTATAACGACATCAAACATAATTTCCGAGTGATTCTATAAGTTTAAGGGAAGTTTAAGGCTCCAATTTAAGGGAATTTGCTCGAATACCTGATTATTCTTGCTCCAATAACGTCACACAAAATTAGCTTTTGTTTTTCATTAAAAACTATAGCTAGGAATGAAAAATGAGCTCGACAGTATCGTCCAACGATAAAAGAAAGTCTAATTTACGAACACACCAAATCTTGGCGCTTTTAACACACTTGATCACACACAAATCCACAATTTCAATCGTATCGAGTAGTAATCGAGCAGATATAGGAAAAGAATTTCGAGCAAATGTCACTTGGGAACCCCGATTTTAGCACACAAAAATGTCAATTGGGAAATTTTACGCTAGATAAGCCTGACAAAGATTTAATTTTGATTGTTGTAAAAAAATGCACGATGCGTATAGTAATAACCATTTATTTAAAAAAATATATAATAGTCGTTTCACAGACCACGTCTGTTCACGCCACGGGCCGCAGGTTGGAGACCGCAGGCACTAATTTCCGAATCGAATACCAAAAGCTGGCCCTAGACCAAGGTGGATTTAAAAATATCAGGTGGTGGACTCTAGTGCATTTTGACAATTAGTCATTTGACGTAAGGTCCCCAGGATTCAAACTTTGTTTACATTTATTAAATTTGTTCATATAATTTATCTACCCCATTTTTTCGATTAAATATTCTTTAAAAATATATTTTGGACTTTGCGACTTCTTATTAAACATTAAAATATAGATCAAAGTGAGTTATTTTGTGTTATTACGTGAATTTATTCTATAAATCATTGTGTCTTCGACATTTTTGATGATAAAAACTAGGAAATCATTATTTTTTTCAATTTTCACATTAATTCCTCATTATATACGAGCCGCATGGACAATGTTCGTGGGATTAGAACTCTTACTTACATTATTTTAAATTTCGTGCATAGACAAATCATCAATTTGTTTGTTAACAAATCTCATTTTTTCGATAAAATCAATAGACACACAAAAATGCACATAATAACAAAGAAATCTGTTCTATTTGCTAAGCTTTGTGTGCGGAAACCAATGGTTAACGGTTTTAAAATGACGTAAAGTCCCTCAACTATGGCGACCCCCCAAAGACCCTTATCCACCACCTGATATTTTTAATCCACCTTGGTTTACACCAGAAATTTACGCCTCGTGTGCAAGGATAATGTATTTAGAAGGTTGATTTTTATCGCTTTTGCTGGGCGACATTGTGGGGGACATCTGTCACTCTCTACATAAAAATTTCATTACCCCGCACAAGCCCTCCCCGATTTTTATACCGGAGCAAGGTGTAATAAATGACAAGGTTAAGTTGTTTAGAGCAAAATGACATTTCTCGACTTGACATTTCTCTTCCGGGGGCTCCGGTATAAAAATCGGGGAGGGCTGGTGCGGGGTAATGAAATTTGTATGCAGAGAGTGACAGATGTCCCCCACAATGTCGCCCAGCAAAAGCGATAAAAATCAACCTTCTAAATACATTATCCTTGTACCGGAGCCCCCGGAAGAGAAATGTCAAGTCGAGAAATGTCATTTTGCTCTGAACAACTTCACCTTGTCATTTATAACACCTTGCTCGTGTGTCGTCCGTATTACGCGAAACAAATAAAGGGGAATAGACCGTTCCTGTTTTCGAGTTTTTCGGGCAATATTCCAACCCCGCATCCGAAAACGAATCTAAGGAATTGGTTGGTAGTGCGGATTTCCGCGAGGATGTAGTTTTAGGTGACGCGCAAACTACTGGAGCGAAAATTTTATGTCCGAATATTCTTCTACTTCCACTCAAACGCACTATCAACACGCTTAGAACGATTTGCCGAACTGTTCAACGCCAGCATGACGGGTGATTTGATCAATGAGCCGATTTTGGTAACCGGCAGCTACGACCACACGATACGGGTATGGCACCCGTACACAAGCCAATGTATACGCAACATGCAGCATGTAGACTCGGTAGGTAGCGTAGCTGAACTATTCTGCAATTATTTCATTTTCATTGCCACCCCCCTCTCTCCTTCCTTCTTTCGCACGCAGCAAGTGAACGCGCTAGAGATTTCACCAAAGCGCAACATGCTGGTGGCGTGCGGCTACCAACACATCCGGCTGTACGATCTTAACTCAAACTATCCGAACGTCAACTTCGAGGGCGTAACGAAAAACGTGACGAGCGTCGGGTTCCAGGAGGACGGTAAGTGGATGTTTACTGGGGGCGAGGATGGTAAGGTGCGCATCTGGGACATGAATTCTCCCAGCCCGGCCTGCAAGCGTATCTTTGACTGCCAGAGCCCGGTCTACGCGGTCTGCCTGCTGCCGAACCAGGTGGAGCTGCTGATGGCGCACCAGGGCGGAGGCATCTACCTGTGGGACGTTAAGTCCGACCAGCACGACCACCTGCTGCCCGAGGTGGAGTGCTCGATACTGGACGTGGCTGTCAGCCCGAACGGTATGTACATGGCGGCAATCAACAACAAAGGCAGCTGCTTCATCTGGACGCTGACGAGCTGGTCCGGCTTGCCCGACCAGGAGACGCAGCTGACCCGGTCCGAGGCGAAGCTGAAGATACAGGCGCACGACAAGTATGGGCTGCGCTGCAAGTTCAGCCCGGACTCGAACTATCTCGTGACGTGCTCGGGCGACGGCACGGCACGTATATACCGCACCGACACGTGGACACTGCACGCGGAACTGCGCATCGAGCGGTACTGGATGTGGGACGCTGCGTTCAACAACGACTCAAAGTACCTGTTCACTGCCTCATCCGATAGTCTGGCCCGGCTGTGGCGCATCGACACCAAGACGGTCGAGCGCGAGTACACTGGACATCTGAAGGCGGTTACCGCGCTAGCGTTCCGGGATGAGCCAGTGCCCATCAGCACAACCGACGTCACCGGCACGGGGCTGTCCTCCACCCACTAGGTCCGGGGGGATCATCCTTTTCCTTCGTATTTTTCTCGTTGTGTATAATAAACCAAATAATATTAACTCACTCCCGTTCCCTTAAAATGCATGTTGTGCCATGCAAAGCAAATCATTACATAGATAGTTTAGGAAAACAGTAAAAAAAAGTGAAAATGCAAAAGATTCGCTTTGTTTTTTTTAACCTTTCACGCCTTGACTCATTACGATTGGCAATTTACGCAGATCGAGCATACCGAACGAACAAATTAAATGCGATTATAAAATACACGGTATGACTCCACTGATTGGGATACGATTGCGTGCCAACTGAGTGAGTCCGTTGTGTTGCTTGCCCCACGGTGAATGTGATGAATAAAAAGGACCCAGGAAAACATTATTCACAAATCTTAGTGATACAAAATGGAATGCATCGCAATGTCTTTGCTTAATTACTCCATGACTACCATGCCAGTGTTTCTTTCTGGTTTCAGTTCAACCATTGCAGGTGCCAACCAGTGAACCACCCAACTAAACAAGAGCAGCAAGCTTATACTGTACAACATACCGTATTTTTTCGTGTATAGTAGTGATGGGAAAATTAAGTTTTTGACGGAATCGATTCCGGCTAGCTCCGAAGTTTTCTGGAATCGATTTCAGATAGTAGGTCCAGAATTGGTTCCGGAATCGGAATTGGCTCCGAAATCTCAGCTTCGGCATTGAAACGGAGTCGGTTTTGGCATCTCCACAAGAACAGGCGTTAGGGTCCAGTGATACTACGTACTCATAGCCGCAAAGAATCAAAATATACTTGTAAAGGATTCTTTCACATAGAGATTTCCGGACTGATTTCGCTTCTAAAACTTCTTATTTCAATTCAAGAACTGACTCATTCCGGAGCTAATCCCATTTTTGGAGTCATTCGTGATTCCGTTACCGCGTTATTGCGATTCCCAGGTCAATTCCGATTCTGGAAGCGATTCTGATTCCGGAATTGATTTCTAACACTGAATCGGAATCGGGTAGGTCCTTTCGGGATGAGTTTTTTTACTTGTAACTTTACAAAATTCAAAAATAATATATACAACTTTTATCCATGCTATCATTTTGATTCAAATCAAAATTCGATTTATTTTCGTACTTCTAGGACAAGCGAATGGAAGGCCATCAGTGTTTACCATCATATTGTTGGGGTATTTTCTGAGCTTTAGTTTTTGACCTCATGCCTTAAGTGGTTCCTTGATATGAATTTGAATCACCAATTTAAAGAACCAGTGAGATCACTTGTTTCTTCAGTTTCCACAACTCTTTCCTTGTGTCTTTGTGGATAACCATGCACGAGACTGTCTTTGTTTGTGATCGGATGTAATGTCTCAGGTGTAATCGAAAAGTAGTACGGGTAGTTGTGCATAACACGACCCCCTGAATCTGATTTTGGCCTTTTCCGACCTCAAAGTGGGTCGTTGTACACGCCAAAGTACGGTATTATCGGCTGCACACGTTTGTCGCTTCTCGTGCGCTTGGAAGCCAGTGACTCAGGCGCTGGCCATCCCTATGCTCGTTACTCGCCTGCCCTACACATGCACTTTTGCCAATCGCCCCCTTCCCTTCCTGCGCTTTTTATATAGCCTTCGTTTCACGCTCTAGCCAGGCGAGCGTGTCCAGATCGTTTGTTTCGCGTAGAAGAGGCCCAAGCGTATCGAGCACAGTTTGATGGTACGCATTCAAATGGTCGCGCTCCTTCGCAGTCAGCAGTGTGACATCAATCAGCCGCGTCTGGATCGGACACATGGTTATCGTGCGGAAGGTGAGTGCGCCGCGCCCATCAAAGTTGGTACCCACGTTGGCCGTCACCACCTGCACGATGTCCTCGATGCGAATACCAAACTGACCGTCCTTGTAGTAGCCGGGTTCTGTGAGTGAGAATGCTGTTACTCAAACCTGCTCACCGCAATAAGTAGCCGTGCGTGTGTGTGTGTGTGTGTGTGTGTGTGTGTGTGTGTGTGTGTGTGTGTGTGTGTGTGTGTGTGTGTGTGTGTGTGTGTGTGTGTGTGTGTGTGTGTGTGTGTGTGTGTGTGTGTGTGTGTGTGTATGTGTGTGTAGCTTACCATTGGAAAGGAACATGTTTTCCTCCAGCCCCGGATCGTTCGGCATCAAGCGAATGCCGATACCCATCGGGCCTTCGTGCACGTTGAGGAAGTGGCCGATGCCGTGCCCGGTGCCGTGCCCATAGTCCAATCCAATGTCCCACAGTGCCTTTCGCGCGATCGTGTCCAAAAACTGACCCTTCACCTTGCGCGGGAAGATGGCCGTCCCGAGACTTATCTGCCCCTTGAGCACGTGCGTGAACGCGCGTATCTCTTCCGCCGTCGGCTGCCCGAAATGCATCGTGCGCGTCACATCCGTGGTCCCATCGCTTCGGGTTGCGGAAATATAAACGACAAACAAAACCGAGCAAATCATTACTTGAAGCTTCCCGCCAATCCTTCCAGCCGCTAACTTACAGATACTGAGCGCCGGAATCGCACAGGTAGAGCTCGTTCGCCGTGATGGGGCGGTTCGTTTCTGGCAGCGGATGGTAGTGGATGATGGATCCGTTCGGCCCGGACGCGCTGATCGTCGTGAAGCTCAGCCCTTGGTAGTGTGCCTGCCGGCTGCGCAGCTCCTCCAGTCGGGTCGCCCCACTAATCTCGTCCACCGGCGTGCCGTCGGCCATGCAGCGCTCGAGCCACGCAAAGTACTGGCAGAGCGCCACTCCATCCCGCACATGGCAGTCCCGAATGCCCTTCGCTTCCGTTTCGTTTTTGACCGCTTTCATCAGGTTGATCGGTGTGATGTCGTTCAGTCGCCGCTCCTCCGGCACGAGCGCGACCAGCGCGTAGCTCGAGCCGGAGCTAATCCAAACTAACGGTCTGGTGCCGCTGGGCGTGGCCGACGTCGAACTGTTGCCCGCCAGCTCCTGCAGCACCGCGTGCACCTCGCCGTACCCGCGCACCTCCACCGTGACGCCGTTCGCGCGAAAGTGGTCTTCCACCTGTGGACGCATCTGGGCCGGATCGATGAACAGGTACAGAGCGTCTGGCGTCACGATCACATACGCGAAGAAGACGGGATTGTAGTCGATGTCGGTGCCGCGCAGGTTCAGCAACCAGGCGATCTCGTCCAAAGCGCTCACGACCATCACGGACGCCCGCTTGTCCGCGAGCTTCTCGCGCACCGTCGCCAGCTTCTGCGCGATCGTCGCACCGGTGAAAGTCGTGGCGAGCGGCAGCAACGGATTGTGCGGAACGGCCGGCTGCTCTTTCCAGAGCAGATCGATCAGGTTCGGAACGACGGGCAGCAGGGTGCAGCCGGCCGTCTTGAGCGAGGTTTGCAGCGGCATCCAGGCGGCGGCCGTGATCAGGTTCGCATCCACGCCGACTCGCGCACCGGGCTGGAGCGCTTTTGCGAGCCAGGCATCGATCGAGGGCGTTGAGGGCTGGCCGTCCCGCATCAGCGTCCAGTTGGTGTCGAGCTGCTTCGTCGCCTGCTGGTAGTAGCGACCGTCCGTCCAGAGCAGGGCCTCACGTTCGGTAACCACTGCCGTACCGGCGCTACCGTCAAATCCGGACACGAACGCGCGCCGCTCGTCCCGCGCCGCCAGATATTCGCTCTGGTGCGCATCGTTCGACGGGATGATGTACGCGTTGATCGAGCCGAGATTGTTCGGCAGGTTCTTCATCAGATTCCGCAGGGCGGTCAGTACGTCGCCGGTCGGTTTCATCGTGGCCGGGCTGGAGTTGCTGGAACAAACCGCTACGTTATTCATGGCGGTTGAAGTGTTACGTGTCGACTGACATCGTCTCGAACTGCATCACCTCCCTCCATCTCCATCGTGGGAGGTGTTGCCGGGTGGGTTGTAGGAAGAGGAGAGCAGGGGAAGAAAGCTATACAATTCAAGTGGCACACGGGTATCAGTTAGACACAAGGCCCTCTGTGATGATGGATTACCCATTATACGCGATATACTCCCTAATACTTCCACCATATCTTATCTGGCAGATGTAAAGGTTTCCTCCCCCGTTCGCTCACCCAGTCCACCAAGAGGGAGTCGCATACATACCCGCACAATTTCTAGAATGATAAGGCAGTTTTCGGTTTATGGGTAGTCGGGAGAGCTTTCCCTTTTCTGCAACTACAATCCGTTCTTCTCGTTAGCCACAGTGCAATTTGGTGGACGATAAGGATTGTTTGTTGAATGAAAAGTGCACGAACCCAACGGAGAGCAGGATGGCTACCAGAAAATGTACGATCATGCACACAAAAAATAACATACAATAGTAAATAAAACTCCCAATCGCACTGCCAGCAACGATGTTGCTAGCAGAAACGTTATGCGGGTGGGCGATGGGAAATAAGGTGGATTAAAAATTTCAGGTGGTGGAAAAAGGCCTTTGGGGGGATCGCCATAGTTGAGGAACTTTACGTCATTTTAACCGTAGAGTTGGCAACCAGATTTACACACGTAAGTTGGCAACCGGCATACCCGGGTATTCCACACGTTTTGATGCAAAAAATTAACGATTTTCATAGGTAAACAATGCTTTCTATATTTTAATGCTGTAAGCAAGTAATACCGACCATATATTCTCTTCTATTTCATTTATTAATTAAGTTTTTCCATTTTATTTTAAAAATAACGGTCAAATTGAAATTTGGAATCGCTTGAATTTGACTCGAAAATAAGCACAATACAAAAAGAGGAAGAAGAGAAACGTCATTCTCCATACAAAATGTATGGAATACCCGGGTATGCTGGTTGCCAACTTACGTGGTAAAGTTAAAAAAAATTCAAAATAAAATACTTACAGACTGTTTAAAATTAAAATTTATGTACCAAAAAATCATAAATTGAAAGTTGGGAGGCTACGGAAAATTTCAGGTCAATAAAAGCAATGAATCAAAAGTTATTTCAGTTTAAAGTTGAAAAAAATACCCGGGTATCCGGTTGCCAACTTAAAGGTTAAAGGTTAAAACCGTTTAACCAAGGTGGAATGTATAATGAGGTGTAGTTATAGGAGCTTTTGGCGATCCCTCCCCTGGGCTCCGATTTTGAGAGATGGTTTTCCGCTTGTATATGTATTGATGGATTGTTTACGTTTTGCATGGTCAATATTTGGTGGAGATCAATTTGGGTGAATATTTTAGTTTATTAGAACACAGTCCGTGATTTGAAATGGAAATTTTTCTTCGAGAACTTGAAGCGTTCGCCAAAAGCGGAAAACTAACTGTCAGTTTTCTTCGTCGATTCTTCTTCCACCTAGCTGTCAAAACGGGCTTAAAACTTGACCTGATATCTTTACGGTCCTTGCGTTTAACCCAAGGTGGATTTAAAAATATCAGGTGGTGGACTCTAGTGCATTTTGACAATTCGTCACTTGACGTAAGGTCTCCAGGATTCAAACTTTGTTTAAATTTATTAAATTTGTTCATAAAATTTATCTGCCCCAGTTTTTTGATTAAATATTGTTAAAAAATATATTTTGGACTTTGCGACTTCTTATTAAACATTAGAACATGGAGTAAAGTGTGTTATTTTGTGTTATTCCGTGAATTTGTTCTATAAT
This sequence comes from Anopheles coluzzii, assembly GCF_943734685.1. Lineage (NCBI taxonomy): Eukaryota > Metazoa > Arthropoda > Insecta > Diptera > Culicidae > Anopheles > Anopheles coluzzii. Next base: position 20,088,889 of record NC_064669.1, read on the forward strand.
TCATCGTGTTTTCGACATTTTTGATGATAAACACTAAGAAATCATTATTTTTTTTCAATTTTCTCATTAATTCCTCATTATCTACTAGTCGCATGGACAATTTACGTGAGATTAGAACTTTTACTCACATGATTTTAAATTTCATGCATAAGCAAATCATCAAATCTTTTGTTGATATATCTCATTTTTTTTTTCGACAAAATCAATAGACACACAAAAATGCACATAATAACTAAGAAATCTGTTCTATTTGCTAAGCTTTGTGCGCGGAAACCAATGGTTAACGGTTTTAAAATGACGTAAAGTCCCTCAACTATGGCGACCCCCCAAAGGCCCTAATCCACCACCTGATATTTTTAATCCACCTTGGTTTAACCTTTAAGTTGGCAACCGGATACCCGGGTATTTTTTTTAACTTCGAACTGCAATAAGTTTTGATTTATTGCTTTTATTGACCTGAAATTTTCCGTAGCCTCCCAACTTTTAATTTATGATTTTTTGGTGCATAAGTTGTAATTTTAAACAGCCTGTAAGTATTTTAGTTTGATTTTTTAAACTTTATCACGTAAGTTGGCAACCAGCATACCCGGGTATTCCATACCAAGGACCGTAAAGATATCAGGTCAAGTTTTAAGCCCGTTTTGACAGCTAGGTGGAAGAAGAATCGACGAAGAAAACTGACAGTTAGTTTTCCGCTTTTGGCGAACGCTTCAAGTTCTCGAAGAAAAATTTCCATTTCAAATCACGGACTGTGTTCTAATAAACTAAAATATTCACCCAAATTGATCTCCACCAAATATTGACCATGCAAAACGTAAACAATCCATCAATACATATACAAGCGGAAAACCATCTCTCAAAATCGGAGCCCAGGGGGGGGATCGCTAAAAGCGCTATAACTACACCTCATTATACATTCCACCTTCAGATACGCGGTTTTCTGAATTTGACAGTTCTTTGAGCAAATTTTACTGATTTGACACATCTACTGTCAAAGTCCAAAAAATTCCCTTTTGATCAAGGATAATGTATTTAGAAGGTTGATTTTTATCGCTTTTGCTGTGCGACATTGTGGGGGACATCTGTCACTCTCTGTATACCAATTTTATTACCTCGCACCAGTCCTCCCCGATTTTTGTACCGGAGCCCCCGGAAGAGATATGTCAAGTCGATAAGTGTCATTTTGCTCTGAACAACTTAACCTTGTCATTTATAACACCTTGCTTTTGATCGAATGTTCAAAACATTTCAAAAGAGTTAAAACTGTTAAATTTAGTCAGAATTTTATCAAATAATTAACTAAGTAGCTAAAACCACCCCATGCTTGCAAAATTACATGAACATTAGTTAAATTTGGGCTGAAAATTACTGAATTCGACATACGCGGAAATTCGAGATACGCGGTATTTTTCGGGCGTTTTCAGTTTTTGTCACGGTTTTCCCATTAACCGTGTATCTCGGGGACCACCTGTATTTCTTGTTTTTCTTTCTTTCTTCTATATTGTACTAGTAGTGTAAGTTTTATGTTTTGAAACTTTTACACATTTATTAAAACGAATACAATAATAAATAATAACAAAACACAATACAATGAAGTATGGGGCCGCGCGCACGAGCCGAACCGTGAGCCCTGCTCGACCGGTAGCCTGTAACACACTCACTCTTCTGGGTTAGGTGCGGTCTGCACACACTTAGCGCGCATCGCTAAGTGTGGCGTAGTAGTGTGCGTGAACGCAGTGTCGATCCCTGGATGTCGACTAGCAGCAGCTTAACTGCTACGGCAAATCTAGGGCTCGGCACGTCTATCCACAACAGTAAGGTAGATAAGTTAGTTTAATTTAGCGTAACTTGATCAAAGGCCTACTAGGCCTACTATTTTTTTTTTTGGCTCAGCAACCGATGTCGGTCAAGGCCTGCCTGTACCCACTTGTGGGCTTGGCTTTTAGTGACTAATTGATTCCCCCCATAGCAGGATAGTCAGTCATACGTATGGCGGCGCGGTCTATTTGGGGATTGAACCCATGACGGGCATGTTGTTAAGTCGTACGAGTTGACTACTGTACTACGAGACCGGCTTAGGCCTACTATTGTTCTTACCAAAATTAAAAATCAGACTGCCTCCTGGCAAAATTCTTCACAACGATTAAAAGCTGTGGCTTTACGCTACATCTCGCAAATCATGTGTGTTCATGTACTTTATAAGATATCAATTCAAATGCGAATATATAGTACTCATACTATTTTTCTTTTCAGGTGTTGCATATTTCAATGCAAAGGAGGGATGTGCAAAGTGCACCTGCGAGGGAGAATTCAATGACGAAGGTAGATGTACCATTTTTAAGGATACAAATGCACCACTGAGAACGGATCGTAACTTTCGTCGTAAGGCGTACGGAAAACATCACAGGGAAGTATCGCCTCTTCTAGGCTTGAAGAATTTCGATATTATTGATGATGTCATAGTTGGTGACAATCTTCATTTAATCGATTTGGGGATAATGCGTAGATTACTATTAAGTTGGAGAGATGGAAAACTAGGTCTTAGAACTAAATGGTTTGCTAAACAGATTGAAGAAACATCTAAAAAAATTATAAAAGTTAAACTGCCCAAAGAAATCCATCGAAAACTTGGTCCACTAGAAGACCTCAAATTTTGGAAAGGTACCCAATTCCATAGTTTTTTAACTATCTTAGCATTTATATTTTGAAAGATAATTTGCCTGATAAATAATATGAGCACTTCAAACTTTTGTTTTGTGCCATAGTTTTGCTATCTTCTGAAGTTTATCGTTCTAATTGGAAAATCGCTGGTGTAATGCTTAAGGTTTATGTTGAAGATTTCGGTAAACTGTGCGCAGAGACATTTTTAACCAGTAATGTGCACAATTTAATTCACATCTCAAAAGAAGTACAAAAGTTCGGTCCTTTACCTTCAATTTCCACCTATGATTTTGAAAATGCTCTGGGAGGTTTAAAAAAACATCTTCGCAAAGCAGATCAGCATCTTCAACAAATAATAAATAGACTATCGGAGTTGGAAGCATTTAGTCATGATTTACGTTCTATGAATTTTTTCATCATCTAAAACTTTTTCAAATTTTTCCAGATCTTCGGCATTGTCTACGAATGGATGGTCAAAACCAGTAAGATTAGTAGTACTTACTTCGGTATGATTAAGTAAAGTATTTAATTGTACTTCGATTATGCCGATACGACTCACTATTTTCTTTTGTTCTTTTAAAATCTGCTTTTGCTCATTACGAAGCTCTATCAACATATTAGTTTGGGCTTCTAGTATTTCTTTTATCGTCTTGTCTCGTGAAACTTCTTCTGGGACTACCACAACTGAACCAACATATTCATCCACTTCTGGCAAACTTGGTGTAAGAGGCGACGTAGGTGGTGAAGAGATGTCGATTTCATTCTCGACGCGGATTGGAGTTAAAGAGTTTTCCACAATTCTTGTTGAAAACATATCAGCGTATGAAGTTGTTTCTCTGCAACTAGCTAATATCGGGGTTAATCTGACACTCCTGTTTCGTCCATCCTTCTTTCGGAACACTATTATCATTCGTAATTAGATGTTGTATGTTTCTTTTAACGTTTGGCCAAAACAGATATATGTTTTTTTATGGCTAGTGCCTTGAACCCAGGAATCAGGAACAATGCTTAATTCAGCGTACCCTTTAGGCCCACGGGTTTGCACTATTGAGAATGGCATAGTTAGATATTGCTGTAAACAAATAGAAATACTTTTAATACATTATAAAATCAGTACTGTACTCATGCACTACTCACGTTTCTTCTCACGGATACGGAAAGCACATACAAACTCTTTGAACTAAAAGATTTTTTATTATTTTCTGCTTTTTAATTACAGTGCTTCGCCAGTAAGTTGTGGCAACCCAAGTAGCACAATCCTGTTAAGAAACCGTTAAAAGTATGCCTAAAAGTATTACTTTTAGCTTTCCATACAGCAGTAATTCCAGGGCTTAAAACACTGCGTAACGCTTTCCTTTCTTCGTCAATGTTTCGTTAAATCTTAAAATTTAACCGGTATTTTTAACGAAAAGAAATTAACGAAAAAATCGACAGAGATGGCTGTATTTTTCTTTCTCTTTCGTTAGGGACATGCAAGGTCTTCGTTAAGCTTAATGTGCTTATATTTTCGTGAAATAAATTAATAAATAAAACACTTATTCGTTTATTGAATAAAAACACAATTTCACTAGGTAACCGCATCACACAATTTTCTTTCATTACGCGGATTTCGTCAATCTTCATCGTGGAGGTCAGCTGCTGCCGTGTACGGAAAACATGATGTCCAAACGCTATCGGAATCGAAAATGCTGCGAAATATAAAACTTATGTAGCTCATGTGAAGAGAATGGTAATATCGATACACTGACCTGTTGTAAAAGCACGATGATACACAAATTAAACAATAGCTGATAGATATTGTCGCAGACGCTTGGTTTTGTTGCCATCTACACACAAGCTACACACAGGAAGCTTGACGAACTTTTTGACATAAGAAATGGAGGCGCCATGTACGTGACCATGTACAGTATGTCTCAAAAATGATCGTCATCAAGAGCATATTATTTTGCCCAAGAAAATAAATATTTTTATGAATATTTTTCTCATTTGCTAATATTGCATACAGGCGGTCCCCGAGATACACGGTACCTCTTATACGCGGATTCGGAGATACACGGTTTTCTAAATTTGACAGTTCTTTGAGAAAATTGTACTGTTTTGACACATCAATTGTAAATTGCCAAATAATTTCCGTTTCGATCCAATGTTAATAACTTTTTAAAAATGTTTAAAACTGTTATATTCAGTCAGGATCATATCAAATAATTCATAAAATGACTAAAACCGCCCCCTACTTGCAAAATTACACGAAAATTTGTGAAATTTTAGCTGGAAATCACGAGATTCGACTTACGCGGAAATTCGAGATACGCGGTATTTTGCGGCCGTTTTCGGTCCCCATTAACCGTGTATCTCGGGGACCGCCTGTACCCTTTATCAAACTCTTCACATGTATTACTTAAAAACTATGATTTTTATTTAATTTTTATTTTTTTTATTATTACCGCAGATTCAAGTAGAGGAATAAAAGAAAACACATAGTTTTCGTACAGTTAAGCAACACAAATATTTTGGTGTGAAAATAAATACGCATTATTATATAAATAAGAAAATGATTTTTCGAATATTGAATAAATTGGAAATGGTGTAGATAAAATTTGAAAAACACTGTGTGTTATATTGACCCGAATAAAAAAAAACGAGGGTAACGGAATACATCGTTATGCTGTAACGCTGGCAAATGTCATATTCCCTTAAGAAACTCTATTTGATTTTTAAGGCCTTAAAAAAACTGTTAATAATCAAATAGAGTTTCTTAAGGCTACTTGGGAATAGCCCAATAGCCACTTCAATGTTGTTGAAGTCAGTTATTATGCACGGGCAATTTCTTTGCTCAACATGTTTCACCTGTGTTTAAATGTTATTGAATTGTGCAAAGGAAACAATTAAACGTGTGTGTTTAAGTTGGTTTGTTGTAAAACATTCATGTCTAATATGTGTATATGTGTGTTTGTTTACTTGCGACTGATCTCTCCATTTCGCTGGTCAGTGCATAGTTTATAGACTAATAATATTGCTGAAGTTGAAGTGCAGTAATGTAAGTGAATGAATGTAATCAATCGAAGAGTTAAAATCCTGTTCAGTATATTGACCTTAGCCAACCCTTGACCAAACTTTTCCAAAGCATTTTTGGAATAGGTGGGTTAAGGGTGGGCAAGATAAATACATCGGATCGGAACTGGCAGCTCCGATTGTTCTAAAATTTGGTGGGTTAACGACTGAATTGACCACCACAAACCCACGTGGGTTTGAAGTGGTTTTACAGTGGGTTAAGGACGATTTGGTTATTTGGGACAATACTCGATTGAAACAAAAAACTAGAACCTTCCAGTTTGCAGTCTGATGAATTTATGAGGAATTTTCAAACCCAACACAATACTCATTTGTATTGTATTTTCATTCGGCGGATATGTTTTTGGCGCGTGTACGGAAAGAGATAAAAAACATTGAGCTGTCAAGCAAAACTAAACGAATAAAATAAACAACGAATTTTTTTTTAACGAATCATCGAAACTTTCATTTTTTTTTTAATTATTTCATTCAAACAAAATGAACCATGAAATGACCCAAATAACCAAATCGGCCTTAACCCACTGTAAAGCCACTTCAAACCTACGTGGATTAGGCCCGTGTCTGTGCTGCATCGGATGCGATTTGATCGGAAGGCCTGTCAAAATTTTATATGAGATTTGACATATGACGTCGGACGTACGATTTCGTCGTACGACGGAATCAAAAAATTTTGATTTCGTCGGACGCCGCATCCGATTTTATCTGTCAAACTAAATGTGTGGTGTTTGGTAGGAACAATCTCAACTTAATTTTTCATAATCGTTATATTATTAAAATCATCCAAATAATCGCAATATTATACGAAAAAGCGTTTGACAGCACGTGCGATAAAATCGCATGCGATGGAGCACAGACACGGGCCTTAGTGGTGGTCGATTCAGTCGTTAACCAAGGTGGATTAAAAATATCAGGTGGTGGATTAGGGCCTTTGGGGGGTCGCCATAGTTGAGGGACTTTGCGTCATTTTAGAACCGTTAACCATTGGTTTCCGCACACAAAGCTTAGCAAATAGACAAGATTTCTTTGTTATTATGTGCATTTTTGTGTGTTTATTGGTTTTATAGAAAAAATGAGATATATTAACAAAAGATTTGATGATTTGTTTATGCACGAAATTTAAAATCATGCGAGTAAGAGTTCTAATCTCGCGTAAATTGTCCATGCGGTTCGTAGATAATGATGAATTAATGTGAAAATTGAAAAAAATAATGCTTTCTTAATTTTTATCATCAAAAATGTCGAAAACACAATGCTATAATTCATTCATAATTCAATAAATTCACGGAATACCTTCAATTTCCACCTATGATTTTGAAAATGCTCTGGGAGGTTTAAAAAAACATCTTCGCAAAGCAGATCAGCATCTTCAACAAATAATAAATAGACTATCGGAGTTGGAAGCATTTAGTCATGATTTACGTTCTATGAATTTTTTCATCATCTAAAACTTTTTCAAATTTTTCCAGATCTTCGGCATTGTCTACGAATGGATGGTCAAAACCAGTAAGATTAGTAGTACTTACTTCGGTATGATTAAGTAAAGTATTTAATTGTACTTCGATTATGCCGATACGACTCACTATTTTCTTTTGTTCTTTTAAAATCTGCTTTTGCTCATTACGAAGCTCTATCAACATATTAGTTTGGGCTTCTAGTATTTCTTTTATCGTCTTGTCTCGTGAAACTTCTTCTGGGACTACCACAACTGAACCAACATATTCATCCACTTCTGGCAAACTTGGTGTAAGAGGCGACGTAGGTGGTGAGGAGATGTCGATTTCATTCTCGACGCGGATTGGAGTTAAAGAGTTTTCCACAATTCTTGTTGAAAACATATCAGCGTATGAAGTTGTTTCTCTGCAACTAGCTAATATCGGGGTTAATCTGACACTCCTGTTTCGTCCATCCTTCTTTCGGAACACTATTATCATTCGTAATTAGATGTTGTATGTTTCTTTTAACGTTTGGCCAAAACAGATATATGTTTTTTTATGGCTAGTGCCTTGAACCCAGGAATCAGGAACAATGCTTAATTCAGCGTACCCTTTAGGCCCACGGGTTTGCACTATTGAGAATGGCATAGTTAGATATTGCTGTAAACAAATAGAAATACTTTTAATACATTATAAAATCAGTACTGTACTCATGCACTACTCCCCAAGCGCCACAGATTAAGCTTAAACGACTGGAAAATCGAATATCCATAGAAAAAAAATGAAAGCTCCACAGCTTCATTGGTTTGATCAATAGATGGCGTATTAAAACTGATTATTATATTGCTATCCTTTTCTTCTTGCAATGTGTTTCGACAAGTTTCATCTAATCATGACCTATATAGCCTTCTAACTTTCTGGGCAAAAATCTATATGAATGATCGTGTGGTCAGATACGTGGGTATTAACACCAAAGACCATTACTCAAATCTCACTTGCTTCAGTGCTGGTGGTTTACATTGGAGTTTAGTATTTAAACAATCGTATCGCCGTTCTAGTTCTAGCGATGCATAACTTCAATGCGAAACCGTACAACAGTACAGAGGAAATGAGAAAGCTCTCCTCCAAGCGATGAAGCTCAACTGGTTGGGGTATCCCACCAACAGAGAGCGCCACCAGCTTTTTTGCTATTTTTAGAATGCATGAGTCGTTTGCCGTCTGCTAAACGAAGTCTTTCTATATTCCGTTTAGGTAGAGAACTTGAGTCGTTTAGAAGCCATTTAGTGGTCGTTTAGTGGATTTGTGGCACTTGGGACGTTTCTTCTCACGGATACGGAAAGCACGTACAAACTCTTTGAACTAAAAGATTTTTTATTATTTTCTGCTTTTTAATTACAGTGCTTCGCCAGTAAGTTGTGGCAATAGCCCAATAGCCACTTCTATGTTGTTGAAGTCAGTTATTATGCACGGGCAATTTCTTTGCTCAACATGTTTCACCTGTGTTTAAATGTTATTGAATTGTGCAAAGGAAACAATTAAACGTGTGTGTTTAAGTTGGTTTGTTGTAAAACATTCATGTCTAATATGTGTATATGTGTGTTTGTTTACTTGCGACTGATGTCTCCGTTTCGCTGGTCAGTGCATAGTTTATAGACTAATAATATTGCTGAAGTTGAAGTGCAGTAATGTAAGTGAATGAATGTAATCAATCGAAGAGTTAAAATCCTGTTCAGTATATTGACCTTAGCCAACCCTTGACCAAACTTTTCCAAAGCATTTTTGGAATAGGTGGGTTAAGGGTGGGCAAGATAAATACATCGGATCGGAACTGGCAGCTCCGATTGTTCTAAAATTTGGTGGGTTAACGACTGAATCGACCACCACAAACCCACGTGGGTTTGAAGTGGTTTTACAGTGGGTTAAGGACGATTTGGTTATTTGGGACAATACTCGATTGAAACAAAAAACTAGAACCTTCCAGTTTGCAGTCTGATGAATTTATGAGGAATTTTCAAACCCAACACAATACTCATTTGTATTGTATTTTCATTCGGCGGATATGTTTTTGGCGCGTGTACGGAAAGAGATAAAAAACATTGAGCTGTCAAGCAAAACTAAACGAATAAAATAAACAACGAATTTTTTTTTAACGAATCATCGAAACTTTCAATTTTTTTTAATTATTTCATTCAAACAAAATGAACCATGAAATGACCCAAATAACCAAATCGGCCTTAACCCACTGTAAAGCCACTTCAAACCTACGTGGATTAGGCCCGTGTCTGTGCTGCATCGGATGCGATTTGATCGGAAGGCCTGTCAAAATTTTATATGAGATTTGACATATGACGTCGGACGTACGATTTCGTCGTACGACGGAATCAAAAAATTTTGATTTCGTCGGACGCCGCATCCGATTTTATCTGTCAAACTAAATGTGTGGTGTTTGGTAGGAACAATCTCAACTTAATTTTTCATAATCGTTATATTATTAAAATCATCCAAATAATCGCAATATTATACGAAAAAGCGTTTGACAGCACGTGCGATAAAATCGCATGCGATGGAGCACAGACACGGGCCTTAGTGGTGGTCGATTCAGTCGTTAACCAAGGTGGATTAAAAATATCAGGTGGTGGATTAGGGCCTTTGGGGGGTCGCCATAGTTGAGGGACTTTGCGTCATTTTAGAACCGTTAACCATTGGTTTCCGCACACAAAGCTTAGCAAATAGACAAGATTTCTTTGTGCATTTTTGTGTGTTTATTGGTTTTATAGAAAAAATGAGATATATTAACAAAAGATTTGATGATTTGTTTATGAACGAAATTTAAAATCATGCGAGTAAGAGTTCTAATCTCGCGTAAATTGTCCATGCGGCTCGTAGATAATGATGAATTAATGTGAAAATTGAAAAAAATAATGCTTTCTTAATTTTTATCATCAAAAATGTCGAAAACACAATGCTATAATTCATTCATAATTCAATAAATTCACGGAATAACACAAAATAACACACTTTAATTCATATATTTATGTTAAATAAGAACTTGCAAAGTCCAAAATATATTTTTAAAGAATATTTAATCGAAAAAATGCGGTAGATAAATTATATGAACAAATTTAATAAATGTAAACAACGTTTGAATCCTGGAGACCTTACGTCAAGTGACGAATTGTCAAAATGCACTAGAGTCCACCACCTGATATTTTTCAATCCACCTTGGTCGTTAAGGCACTGGTCTAATCTTGTTGCGCGCAACATTGTTGCTGGCAAAATGTATGGATTTTGACAGCTAGCGCAACTTTGTTGCCGGCCAAATTCAAACCAATTTGATTTTTGTCTGGCAACATTTTCTATTTACCTTGGCCATGGTAATCGGGTGTATGAAATGACACAGCAGCAGTGTGCGTTTTGTTGACATCCGCTAAATTTGGATTTTAAGCATTTATAAAACATTTTTTGGTGTAAAAACAAAATTTTCAACACTTCATTCAACAAGTGAATGATAAAAAATAAACTCTGAGCTGTTAATTGGCAATTTTTTTACGCTAAACAATGTCAAAGCGAAATGTTGCCAGCAACATTTATAGACCACCTCAGCGATATGTTGCCGAGCAACAATGTTGCGCGCAACAAGATTAGACCGCTGCCTAACCCACCAAATTTTAGAACAATTGGAGCTGTCAGTTCCGATCATATGTACCCTACTAGCAATGAGAATGTAAAAGTGTGCGTCTTTCAGGCGAGGGGCATGTAGAAGCAGGGGAAGACGGTTGGAAATACGCGGAATTACGCGGCGGCGAGAGCGTGTTTTGCTTTCTACACAGTTTTTGCACTCACACAATCACACATGTGTGAATGTGTGCGTTCACTTTCAGCCAGCGCGCTCAGTTTGGTTTTCTCGCAGCGGCTTGCTGGTGTCGGTGTCTCGCTCGCACTAGTGCAGCGAGTGTTCCTCGTGCGTTCCCTTTCTTGCTACCACACAAAATCGTCAGTACAGTTCAAGCCTTCGCAGTGTGAGGCCGCGCGCGTTTTAGCCTAAGTCCCGGGCGCTCGATGTAATTTGAAGTGAAGTGTTGAAATGTTATTTATTTCAATTCACATTATTACGGCCTCGGTCGTATTTTCAAGTGTTGAAGTGTTGTGCGCATTGAAATAAAGCAGCGTTAATCTTTCATAATTCAACATGAATATGTAAATTATGCTGCTTTATTTCAATGCTTTTTTTTACAGTATTCAACATACACAACATACAGGCAGTAAGGCGGGTGCTTGAAGTGACGATTTTTTTTAAATATTTATAATAAAAAATATGTGTGGTTTTGTGGCAAGATTGTGGTTAGCGATGTGTGGAACTGTGCCTTAAGTTTCAATAAAGTGTTAAAATATCAAACGAGTTTGATGTAATTAAATTTATTTCGATGCATGCGATTTTATTACGCAGCAAATCTAAGTGAACGAAAGCGCACAGCGCACAACGCGCAACGAAAGAAACGAGGGGGAGGGGGTGTTCAGCGCAGCGCGCAAGTGCGGCAACAGCGCAGCGCAAACCGAAAGAAACGCGAGAGAGCAAGAACAGCTGATCCGCGCATCCAGCGCAACGCGAGAGGAAAAAAACGGGAGGGAGGGGGTATCAGCTGATCAGCTGTTTTGTATCGCGAGAGCGCCCCATGTAATTTGAAGGCAAACGAGAGAGCGCTGCGCGCGCTTACTCTCAATTCGGAAAAAAATCGCTTCCGCTCGACTATGGCGGACAATACAACTTCGACCGAACCCCTTCCCCCTGTTTCTACATGCCCCTCGCCTGTAAATTTCGCTCTCTTTGTCTGTCGGGTATTGACCTTGCACGCGCTTGGCCCACCTTTTCCAAACATGTTGACGAGGAAAAGATGGATCAAGGGCGGGCTAGCGTCAATATGCTTAAGGCAGCGGTCTAATCTTGTTGCGCGCAACATTGTTGCTCGGCAACATATCGCTGAGGTGGTCTATGAATGTTGCTGGCAACATTTCGCTTTGACATTGTCTAGCGTAAAAAAATTGCCAATTAACAGCTCAGAGATTATTTTTTTATCATTCACTTGTTGAATAAAGTGTTGAAAAAATGAAATATACACAAAAAGATGTATTATAAATGCTTAAAATCCAAATTTAGCGGATGTCAACAAAACGCAGACTGCTACTGTGTCATTTCATACACCCGATTACCATGGCCAAGGTAAATAGAAAATGTTGCCAGACAAAAATCAAATTGGTTTGAATTTGGCTGGCAACAAAGTTACGCGAGCTGTCAAAATCCATGCATTTTGCCAGCAACAATGTTGCGCGCAACAAGATTAGACCAGTGCCTAACAGGATTTTAACACATCGATTACATTAACTCACTCACTTACATCACAGCATAACTTCGTCAATATTATATAATTATAAACTGAGCACTGACCATCGAAATGGATGAGTCCATTTGCAAGTAAATAAACACACACAAATATGTTTTACAACAAACGAACTTCAACCCGCACATTTAACCGCTTCCTTTGCATACCCAACCCGCAAAATCCGCCGTTGCTATAAAATCTACGACGTCGAGTAGAAGTCGAGTGAACGTCGACAGGACGTCGAGTCTACGTCGAGTTAAATAGTTTACTCGAAAGCGAATTTTTGAAATAGATTTCACGGCGAAAAACACCAAAATTATGGTTGGTTTTGCTGATTTTGGGTTGTTGTATAGAATAGCAGCCACAAAAAATAAATTTTATAGATGGCTAGAAAAAGATCCCAACCCAAGTGACATTTGCTCGAAATTGTCTTCCCATATCTGCTCGATTAGTACTCGATACGCTTGAAATTGTGGATTTGTGTGTGATCAAGTGTGTTGAAAGCGCCAAGATTTTGTGTGTTCGTAAATTAGACGTTCCTCTATCGATGGACCATGCCGTCGAGCTCATTTTTCATTCATAGCTATGGTTTTTTTTATGAAAAACAAAAGCTAATTTTGTGTGACGTTATTTTACAAAAAATGGATATTATTTATGTATAAAATGGGAACATGGCCGACTATGACGATAAGAAAAATCATTTCCGAGGGAATCTAGAAGAAAGTAACGTAAAAGCCGCTTCACAGTTAATTTTAAAGGACTTTTTCTAAATTCCCTTAAATTGGTGAAGTTTAAGGGAAGTTTAAGGCTCCAGTTTAAGGGAATTTGCTCGAATTCCCGATTATTCGTGCTCGAAAATGTCAATTGGGAACTGACATTTTATAGCACGAATAATCGGGAATTCGAGCAAATTCCCTTAAACTGGAGCCTTAAACTTACCTTAAACTGAACTAGTTTAAGGGAATTTAGAAAAAGTCCTTTAAAATCCACTGTGATGCGGCTTTTTCGTTACTTTCTTCTAGATTCGCTCGGAAATGGTGTTTCTTATCGTGATAGTTGGTCATGTACCCATTTTATATTTTAAAAATACACATTTTTTATAGAATAACGTCACACAAAATTAGTTTTTGTTTTTCATCAAAAAACCATAGCTATGAAGAAAAATGAGCTTGACGGCATTGTCCATTGATAGAGAAACGTCTAATTTACCAACACAACAAGTCTTGGCGCTTGCAACACACTTGATCACACACAAATTCACAATTTTAAGCGTATCGAGTACTAATCGAGCAGATATGGGAAAACAATTTCGAGCAAATGTCACTTGGGATGATTCTTGCCCTCCCCCCCTTAGGCCCGTGTCTGTGCTCCATCGCATGCGATTTTATCGCACGTGCTGTCAAACGCTTTTTCGTATAATATTGCGATTATTTGGATTATTTTAATAATATAACGATTATGAAAAATTAAGTTGAGATTGTTCCTACAAAACACCACACATTTAGTTTGACCGATAAAATCGGATGCGGCGTCCGACGAAATCAAAATTTTTTGATTCCGTCGTACGACGAAATCGCACGTCCGACGTTATCTGTCAAATTCCATATAAAATTTTGACAGGCCTTCCGATAAAATCGCATGCGATGGAGCACAGACACGGGCCTTACTCCTTCCTTGCTTGTCGGTTGTGGCGATCACACCAGCTGTTCATATGCTGCTAGTGGTGGGAGTGATAACGCTTGTCTGCTGTCTTCTTTATCCGTTCTACCAGATCACAGTCGCTTTGTGTGACGTCGCTTCCCATCACCTCCTTCATTCCCCTCTTTCTACCAGCGGCTATTGGCGAATGCTTGACCTTGTGTGAGCGCTTGGCATGGTTTTTGTTTTTTTCCTTCCCGTTTTTTTGGCTGCTGATGCATTGCGCGTTGGCTCGCGCCGTCGTTCGAATCTGGATTTGATCAACGCGCAAGTTGTCGTGTGGATGGAATCGATTTACCGATCGAGCTATTTGCCGGATCGATTGAATGCATGCTTCGTAGTGGTTTTATATTGTTTGTTAGTGCAGTTAGTTGCGCTTGTGCAAAAAAAAAGAAGAAGCAATCAAAGGACAATTATCAATGCACTAGTACGCATATGTGAAGCCAACCAATGCTTAGTTAAACTCAACGGAAAGGCAAATGTTCAAATGAGGAATGTTATCATTGAACACATATTGTCTTTCCATTTATAACTTTTTTATCAATAATGCTCAAACCCATCCAATCCTCCCCTACCCCTCTCCCTCCCTCCTTCCCTACCAATGGGGATTACAAGTAAGGATGCATTTTGTACTGTATTCTTGTATATTACCGGGTTCTACTCTTCGGAAGAGAGAAATGAACGTCACCCTCGCCTCTCGCTCGATGCTGTAAGCGAGGAAGGCCCCGCCTCGACATGGCTGGCGCACGCATCGCTCGCTCGCGTTGCCTGGCTTGCTCCTTCTCTCGCCTTTTTTGGAGACGCATCATCGTTGCGGATGGTGCGGCGCGGTCATGTTGCTGCCTGGCGGGTGGCATAGAGAGTTGTGGTCTAGCCCGTCGCTGAACACGCCATTGACACAGCATGCGTAAGTAACGTTTATGCTGCATGTATTGTCGATAGCGCTGCGGCTGCGCTCGGGGATTGACTGTGGCGACCGGCCCCCGGGAGCCTCAAATGCCGGCGATGCAGCCGGACCTTTTACACACCAAGGTGCTCCACGCGTCCCCACATTCTATGGATTGCTTGGTTGGTTTCGGCGTCCCCTCGTTGTCGTGATACCCGAACACAATACCACAACATAACCGTCCTAGGTTCAAGCCCCGTATAGTCCAGCTCAGGACTGGCTATCCCGCTATGGGTAAATCAATTAGTAACGTCAACTCGTACAACTTAACAACATACTCGTCTTCGGTTCAATCCTCGTATGGGCTGACTATCCGGCTGCCGGCATGATCGCGCAGGGCGTTACGCCAAGATGAAGAAAAACAGGAGATCCGCTCTCAAGAGTGGTTGAGGCAGGAAGAAAAACAAAGATTGTTGTGTAAAATAAGAAAAAGATAAATAAACCTTCTACGATCCTCCGCTCATAAGATTGATGTAGACAATATTTTTGATTTCATTTTTAACAGAAATTTCTTTTCAAAGTGTGACTGGAAGGAAGAACATTTACTTACAAAAAATGCATGTTGCTCCCTTCCTGTATGTCCTTCCCGCTCCCCCTCCAGCTCGCTTCGCTCTCGTCCCCCATTGTTTAGAGCCCATCGTCGCTCCGGAACAATGTGCGCTGCTGCACACAACCCACGCTTTCATCTTTTCATCTCACCTCTTCGACTATCACCCTTCCCGCTCCTCCTTCCCTTCTTGTTTGCCCACCATTTCCATACTCCCTTCCCTTTTTTTCCTTTTTGATTCATGTTGCTGTTCGATAAGGCTAGCATAGTTTAGTATACAAGGTACGGACAGGGCGGATTAACCAGTACGCAGTGGCGGATAAAGGGTATTGGGGGGGGCTCTAGGCGATAAGACGAGTTGAGGCCCCCTGTAAATGGTGTTCTAAGGGTGGGGGGGGGGGGGGGTTTCGGCACTGCTTGCTGTAGGGATATTTAACAGTAAACGTGAAAAAAAAATTGCTGGGGGGGGGAAGGGAGGTGTGCAAATGATTCGCCAGCCTCAGGGCCCCAACGTCCATCCCTCCGGGGGCCCTTGTCGCTAGTACTCTGTGCATAGGCATACTATAGACTAGCGAACTACGGAGCCCCTAAACCGGCGGGGCCCCAGGCGACCGTCTAGTCCGCCTTCCGTTAGATTCGCCACTGCCAGTACGCAAATAAAGCGGCCGTGTGGGGCCCCCGCTCAAAAGTAAAATCGACTCGCTCGACACATTCGTGTGACCGCTTAGGGCCTCTACACCTGTTAATCCGACACTGGGTGCGGATCGTCCTACCGGGTGGGAACCATCCGTAAACGATCCGGATCATTTGGGCCGACTCGAACTCGTTGCTCCCACTACATACTGCACTCGCTGGCCACATCCCAAGCGAAATTTTTCGGGGATAATGAACATAAACTCATGCC
This sequence comes from Anopheles coluzzii, assembly GCF_943734685.1. NCBI lineage: Eukaryota > Metazoa > Arthropoda > Insecta > Diptera > Culicidae > Anopheles > Anopheles coluzzii. Next base: position 20,105,528 of record NC_064669.1, read on the forward strand.
ATCTCTTTCTATACATCAGCTCTACTCTCTCACACGCATCGATGAACTTTTACACATCTCTTTGTTCATTGTGCTATATTTGAAGGGTTTAAAACTGATAGATAACGATTCATGTTCATGAACTAGTAGTGGTCAAATGGTAATGGTGTAATGTTTGCACCATGGTCGACATGAGTTCAATTCCATTTTTATTGTTTTCATCGATGATTTAAAGTTTTGATTTCTTTTTAAAACATGCAGCTCCAGTAACTTCAGACCCCTTTACTCATTGTTAGAAATGCGTGTTTAATAGTCAATCTATTATTTTTATTGTTTTATTTATTTCTTTTAATTCATTTAGTATCAGTACCCCTTCATACAACAAAACAAGCAAATAGCACGATCATGAATAATGATATGGTGGCGCAACTGGCAAAGTGATTCGAAGTAGAAATAGCGATGTGGTTGGTAGCATCAAGGATGAAGCATGAGCATGAATTGGAATATGAGGGAAGGGAATGAATCCGAATGTTCATTTCTATTTTTAGCTCTTTTTTGCATGGGTTCATCCTTCACGTGTGTTCACTATCTCCGAAAATGATCTGTATTTCGCTGGTCTTTTCGGGGATAATTCGTTAACGAATTATCCCCGAAAAGACCAGCGAAAACCAGCGTGGTCGGGAGCTTGGGATACCAGCGCTCCGTGGAGCCACGTGATCGATTGAAGCCCATGGCCGATAAGACCCCACAGCTCCCTGCCATCTTCCTGATCTCTTTGTTGTACAGGTGATCTTGCATCCCTTACGAGCCGAGGCTTAGCGCAGCAATTCAAGCCACATCCTCCCGTACACAGTTTCTTCTTCTTTGACGTAACGACCAATACTGTGGACCGGGCTGTAACGGCTTCTTGACCTTACTAAAACCATGTTATCGGATGGTAAATTCTTCAAATATGAGGAATGGTCCGGATGAGAATCGAACTCGTCTGGCTCGTAGGAAACGGTTTAATCACAGCATGCGTTCAATGAACCTGTGTGCATGTCGAATAGAGCAGCAGAATGACGTTTAAAATGCATTCTGCCGTTTAGTTTAAAGGGTATACAATATGTGGCATTTAATTGTTGCTCGTCCGTATAAAATGATCCAAATCTACACACAACATCATACATGTGCTTTAGGTTTTTGTTTAAATTCAGGACCAAAGGCCGGGCTGTGTAGCTAAATTGTGTTGTTGTGCTAGCCAAAACGTTGTCCATACAGTGTGGCACATAAACGTGCACAAATTTGTGCAGCATTGGGTGTGCCACAGCTATTGCTTCTAACAATTTACATTTAACTAACTAACGGATCAGGAGGATGATGATCGTTCCCAGCCGATGCCACACATGGGAATAACAAGGAGAAAGAAAACTCCCTCACGAGCGAGAAAGAGCAGCAACAACCACACCTTTGCGCTTATAACATGGTGAGAATGCGATGGGACACCATCGTCTGTGAGCGAGAGCGAAACAGAAGGCAGAACCATAATCTTCCCATCCATAATCAGCCACCATAATTTGTGTGTGTGTGTTCGCCCCATACAAATGGTATAATTTTTATTTTCGCGTGGTCGAGAATTGCGGCGAAAACCGGATTTTGCGGTTAGGGTCGTTGCTAGGTTGAATCATTTTCAAAATAACCGTTAACACGACATTCGTGTTTTGACGTTCGTTACAGATAGAGTTCACTGTATATTTTCTTTTTTTAAGCTTATACAAAAGAACCTCAATTATCCGGACAGCTCGGGATCGGACGGTGATCGGTTAATTGATTTCCACGGATGGTTCAAGAAATGTCAAATTTATAGAAAAATTATAAAATTCAATAATTTTACAGTACAACGTCGATTTTCCGGGGACGGATTAACCGGCGGGTGGCTTAACCGTGCGCATGAATTTGACAGTTGGCGAACATTTTCTGCGATGAACCGGCTAGCAAAAACATTTGTTGTGCAGCAATCTAGTGTCTAGTGATACTTTTTAACTTCATTTGTGATAAAAACAATTTTAAATCTATTGTTACTGATTCAAAAAATATTCTACTAGTGATTAAACGATTATTTTGATGTGAATTTCTAGTAAAACCAGGGAATTTTTAGAATTTTATACGAATTTGACATTTCTTGGACCATTATCCGTGGAAATCGATTAACCGGCATCCGCTCGGTCCAGTGGCGGATTTAATGGTGCGCGGACTGAGCGGCCGCGGGGGGCCCCGTCAATGTAGGGGCCCCGTGTATGGTAATTCCAGCATATAGAAGAGTGTGTACAGTAATCTCACTGAGAGCACTTCTGTGCTAGATTGGGGCCCCATGGATGAAGGGACTCATAAACTATAGGGACCCAGTACAGGGATTCTGAGCACCCCCCCCCCCCCCCCCCCCCGCCAGCAAACCATTAACGTGTGTTTGATTCAAAACTTAATGCAGCAATATGCACCCCCCCCCCCCCCCGCTCGACACCAACCGTGGGGCCTCCACTGCTTTTAACACTTAGGGCCCCCAACACCCTAAATCCGCCACTGGCTCGGTCCCGAGCTGCCCGGATAATCGACGTTCTACTGTACTTTTAACTCACACGAATGAATCAATTAATCATTGGTAGAATATTTTATTAATCATTTAACTACTGGCTTAAATAGGTTGAAAAATTTGTTTACGAACAAAATTAAGTTCGAAAATATCACTAAACATTAGATAGATGCAGAAAAATATTGTTTACCAATTTGATTATCCCTGTAAATGTTCGCCACGATTGAACAGCTGTTCTACTGTATCAATAATCTGCACTGGTCGGTCGCGGGGACAAAAGTACAGTACAAATGTTGTTTGGGAATATTCTAAGACATGTACGCTTCTCCAAATATGCAATGTTGAGGGCCGATTATTATTTTTAGCAATAGACGAACAGGATTTTTGTTCTTTTTATCCCGTTTACACACCAGCTATCCCGTTCCAGCTTCAGATATTTATATAATATGAATCAAGTGGTTTACCAATGGAGGACGAGTGTTATATCAATTTCAATAAAATTGTGGATGAACAAGATCAGGCGCACCCTTCGCTAGGCAGGCAATACGATGTGAAATAAAATAGAAAACTGATTATCTTTATTCTCGATAATAATCCTATCGCTAACATGGTAACTTTGTCATCTAGTAGGATGAAGCTCTCTCCCGAAGCTCTCTAAGTCACTTTCGAATACGACACATTTTTGTGGGTATTATAAGCTAATTAGTTTCTAATACTAATAATTTGATTAGTATTGTTAGCTAATCAGATTCAACCTATTGTCGATTCGGAACGCACTAAGTACAAAAAAAGATCACTGCACCATTATTCCTCCCCCATCCGTTGTCCCTTCTTTGAGTAGAGCCTTGGACATTTAGCAGTTAGTTTTTAGTTTTTTAAGGGGATGGAAGGTGCTTACTGCCGTCAGGTAAGAGTATCGGATTTTTTTAACACTATTCTCTCTGACATGTGTGTATTTGGGTTTGGTTTTGTATCTCTGCTCCTCACCAGTCAAGCTTCTCCTTTGCCATCGTAAAGCTCATACTATTTTCGGAATAGAACTGGCTATACCACTTCCGGTAGCTCTTGATCAGACGATCCTCCTTGATTAGAAGGGGGTTATCGATGAACTGCTTGTGGTTCCAGACCATCATGTCACGTTCGAACTGTAACGAGCAAATCACAAACCCAAAATTATATACAAAGTAATACGCCTGGAAGGTGAACCACCCTTCTAGTCACATATTTTCACTCACCATGATACTCTCCGCCAGGATAGCAAACTTCTGGAAGATGGCATTCCACATGCTGCGAGGCGCGTAGAACCGATGGATCACCTTCTGCACGAGCGGCTCGATCGGCGTGACCGTCTGCAGCACTACGAACGGTCCCATGCTGGTATTCATCATCAGCTGCACGTAGCCGGGCCCAATCTGATACGCACGAACGTCAATCTTCCCCATCTCAAACTTATTGAAAATCCGGAACGAGTGCACCAGGTCCATCTTGGCGATGTGCATTGGCTCACCCTCTTCCGGCGCTTTCCAGCTAAGAGCAAGAAAAAAGCATGCAAAAATCAGGCTACTACCTCGATCACATCATAGGGAGTGCATGGGCACTCAGAAGCGCCAGATGGGCACTCAGCGCAGATCTTACCTTGCGAACCACGAGTGCATACCAAAATCGGCCCAGGCAGGCCGTGAATATCGAATGTCACTGCCCGATATCATGTTCGGCCCATGGACGGCAGAGAGATGCGCCACGTCCGCACCGTTTTCCGGCACATCCTGGATGTGGCAGTTAACCAGGAATTCGTTCTTGCCGTAGTACACCCAGCGCCCGTCCTCGATTTCCTGCACCACGTTGATCGTCCACGGTTCCACTTCCGGGTCGACGTGGTGCCACACGAAAATAAACCCATTCACCTCGAGCGAGCGCCATTTGCGAAGCCGGGCCACCTTCGGCACCGTGCCGGACTTGCTGTAGGGGATGTTCGTGCACTGCCCATCCTGGCCACTGAACGACCAGTGGTGGAATGGGCACTCGATGCAGTCGCCCCGGACGATGCCTCCGACGCCCAGGTTGGCGCCGAGATGCGGACAGTACGCATCGAGCACGTTCACCTCGCCCGCCTCCGTCCGGAAGACAACCAGATTTTGGCCAAGACAGTCGACGCTCTTCGCCTCCCCACGGGTTAGATTCTCCGACTCAAGTACCGAGAACCATCCGTTCGGGTAAGGGGGCGGCAACCGGTCGCCGATTTTGCGTAGCCGCCGTGCCCGGTTGATCGTGTCGACGCGCGTGCGATCGCTCTTGCCAATGCGCGCCGCATCAAGGATGTGATTGTAGCCAATATCGGTGAGGTCCTGGTGCGTGTGATTGACGGTGAGAATTGAGCTGGTTGCTGTTGCGCAGGAAGTAGGTTGGGAGGGACATTGATGTCGTAAAACTTACCCGTTTCCACACCAACACTTGATAGTAGAACAGATACAGGCCGTAGGACAGGACGAGTCCCAGCCCGCCGTACCAGAGCACGGTCACCCACGGCCACAGCACGAGTGTGTCGCAGGCATCGTTGAGCAGCTCCTCCAGAGTGCCGTTGCCTGACCTTCCCATCCAGCCAGTGAACGTCTTCAACCGGTACTCCATCATCGAACCGAGCTTCTCCATCGCGACGAACCGACTGATCACCGTCCGCGACGTGTGGACTGTAGCTGTACTAGAGCAGAACCAACCAACCAATGCTGCCGTCGCTCGTCCCGCAAGTCTCGTCCCGCTTGAGGCCCGTTTCGTCTATCAGGGCGTGTAGGAGAGAAAGAAGCGAGCAAACCGAGCTCCATCAACAACGTATGCGTATCAATCACATGGGCGGTAGAATTAAAGCGCACGGAGCAAAACAGGACCTAAGAATAACACTGCAAAGACGGCCAATGGAGTGGCAGTTGAAGCCACACACACAAAAACACAAACACACACACACACACACACACACACACACACACACACACACACACACACACACACACACACACACACACACACACACACACACACACACACACACACACACACACACACACACACACACACACACACACATACATACATACATACATACATACATACACACACACACACACACACACACACACACACACACACACACACACACACACACACACACACACACACACACACACACACACACACATACAAACACACATCGAACACTCTTGTGCTCTCTTCGTTTGGTTTTCTCGCATTCATGTACCTCTCTCGGGATGATTGCGTGCCCTTCTTTCCCTCACCCAAGTCGAACAAGAGCGACCTAATCCTGCCCGGCCTGCTGACTTAATGTGCTATCGATCGTCCGCTATGTGCCCCAGGATACCCAGGTTGTTTTGGAGATCAGGAGAATTTGAATAGAGTGGAATCAATTGTACCGAGCTTGCACCGAAAACACGCTGTTGTCACCCTTTTCCTAGTCTGGCTTGACAATGACATGGCGAGCGATAGAGGCCGCCCATCCTGCTCCGCCTTATTTACGCTGAACCTTACCTTGCACAAAACTCCAACTCGCTGGGTCTGCGTCGGTCGAGCGTCTGTGGTGCGTCCTGTCTAGGGCACGTTTCTGTTACTTCTGTTCCAGCGCGCTCTACCGTTCGGCTAGCCCTCAACTAAAGCCCGATGATTAGTTTCGCCTCTGTTGCTTGCCTTCGCCCTTCTCCCCCACAACCCAATGTCACCCTCGCCCCAGGTGTTTGAATTTAAGATAGCGATTTAGATTACTAATCAAGTCAGCAAGGTGGTGGCGAACAGATAAATACAAAATCAGCGAACTCACCAGAAGTGTAGCGGTAAAGTTTGGATACCCCTGCGCGACTCATCCAGCTCGTACATGGTTGAGGCGATAGTATACCAAGGGCACCTACCTCTGCAAACAAGGCATTCCATTGAGAAATTAGCCACTCCTCGTAGTAATTACTCCACGCCTATTCGATTTCGGGGGTAGTTGTAACGGACAGGAGCTCTTCTTCCCGTCTTTCATTGCACTGAATTGAAACAATAAAAAATCGCGTGAGGAAAATGCCATCTCACGCAATCTTCTATTCCTGTAAAACGTCATTGGCGTACGATAAACCCCCTTCAAACCCAACGTCCCCCTATGTACGGTAAAGTCTAAGTGCGCCAAGCGAACACCTGCACACTGTTTGTAAATGATATGCGGAATTTGGAGCAAATGTGCCACCTTAAGTATTTCATGCTATAACTCACTAAAACTTTTTTTATAAAAAGTGTGCAAAAATAAGTGCAAACATAACTGTTTTTGTAAGCATTTTAATATGGTTTGAAAAAGACGTGATTTTTCTTGGGCTATGGGGCAAAAGCGCCACCCGTATAGGGAACAATGGCCACCAGGATAAAATAAAATTATACCTTGGATAATTGGATTTATTTACGTGTGTGACACTACTGTATGTATTTCTACATTATTTGAGTCGCCAATCTACCCTATGTTGTCTACGAACTGAATCGCAATATCCTAGCTACTGACCAGCTTTTGAGGGGCGTATTCCGCTCATAACAGCGCACCATACCGCCATAAAATACAATTTAATCATTTTTTTACAGCTCCGGGCACACAGAGTAGCACTTTTGCCCCAAATGGCGTTGGCTCAATCGCCACAAAAGCTGTTTTTTTTTTTTAATTTGTAAATCTTAGCGACAATTTTTTTTTCAACTAACCCCACGAAACATTAAACTTTTTCTGAGCTTTTTGTTGGTAAATATATTTCCTCGGTTCTTTGATGTAATGAGTTTTGCAAGCTTATTTGATGCGGTTAATTTTATTGAGCTCATGTGATAAAACTAGAATTTTGTGCTCAATTTTGCTAAACAACATAACATAACAACATAGTTGAAAACATTGAGAAATGTCGACTATTCTATATGAAATTCGGTACAATACATCTAGTCGCTGTAACAAAAACATCTTTATATTGATTAGATCATTTTACTAAAGTTTTATTTAAAAAACACAGCTTGGTGACATTCTTGCCCCAAATTCAGCTACACACATTTATACACACTCTGTCAGCTTAGGTCGCATTAAATAGCTACGTGAGCGTCACTTATCGGCCCGCTAGGGGGAGGGGTGACCGTTTTTGATCGATAGGAAGTCGCAGGGAATGGGGTGATAACGTTCAATGATTAACGGCACACCGGTGTCATCCGTCCGGGCGGAATTGCTGGATTCTGGAAATCGTTGCATAATGCATGAGTCGCAACGCAACCGGAAATGCAATGCAGTCGATATTATAAACGGTTAAAGAACAAGATATGGACGAGATTTTATGAGTTAAGGTCTCAGGAAGATAATTGAGGAATGCATTCTTCCAACAATGGATTAACGTCTTGTTACTTTTTTTACTTAGCTCGAAACATCTGCCAACATAAACTCTTATCGTCCAACTGGAAGCATAACTCAAGTGTGCACTGTACTACACACGCTTTGTCCAGGGTGGGTAAATTGAGGACAAGTGCACTCGGCCACGGTAACGTGTAGTCCATCAAAAGCGAAAGCACCGAGAGCGGTGTGCGTCCGTGCCGTGCCGATTGCCTAACTCATAGGAGCAATGCGAAAGTGATACCATGAGTGCACGCGTACGCACAACTTTTATCGCTTGCTCTCTCTTCCATTCCCATTCTTTATGCCTTTTCATCTTGATCTATTTTAATTTGTTATTCAGTTCAATCGGTGAATTCAAATGTCATTGCTGTTATTTTATGGGCATAACACGGAACAGTTTTGCTGCCGTCTGTCCTGACACGTGCTACCTATTTGTGGTACTAGTTCGTTTACGAGCGAGTTTGCCATAGCGGCACGAAAATGGTTGCCCCCTGGTTTGACAAGCCTGTCCCGTGTGAATGTTAACCACATCAGGACACAATTGAATGCAGTTAAAAACGAACCAGAGCATCAATGGTGACGAGAAAAGTAATGATGATGATGTAGATGATGATGATGGTGTGACCAATTGTCATTGCGGGAGATCCAAAGATTGCTAGTTAAGCATTTTTTTTTCCAGCCGATTCCTCCTTTCCTCCTTTCTTTGCCATTAAATCGTTACAAAAACCAAAACAAAACACCCGCACTAGAGAGCGAGCGAGAAAGGAGACGATGAAACATATCTAGAACGCAATAACCTACTTCTGAATACAAAGCGGAAAGTTCAAGAGCCTAGCGAGTTGCGTGGCGTGGTCCCAGACTACTCGTTGCGTTCTTCCCAGCAAAAACAGAGTTATGGTAACGATGGGACGATAAAAGCAAAACTACCTAAATGTGACCCCCTTTCTTTCGTGCCGTTAAATTCTCCGACACAACTGAAGCAATTGTTTTCGCAACGGTTCCAGAAACGGGAGGTTCTTTCGCACGAGAACGGACCCGTAAATTCCAGCACTCCCCCAAAACAGCCGAAAGGAGAAATCAAAAAGTAACCTTTGCCCAGTACCCCACCCGTTGTTAAAGATCCCGGGCGCGATCCTTCTTCTTGCGCTGCTTGCGCGAAAGAGGAGAAAGGAAAAACCAGTACATTTAGGTAATTGAAGGAATTTTTTAATTCATAATGAATTAAAGAGAATTCGCGGGTAGTGATGAATAACTTCATCTGATACTTGCTTTCTTGCTCTTTCTCTCTCTCTCTTTCCTCTCCTCTCTTTATTTTCTCTCTGTCTCACTCTTTCTCTCTACATCTTGCTTCTCTTTCTCTTTCTCTCTCTCTTTCTCTCTCTCACACACACTCACAAACACACACACATAATGCATCAACAAAAAACAATTGGAAAACGGTTTTGGTTTTATTTAACGGTTTTTTAGCTTTTCGCTGTTTAGCAATAAGTACAAATCGTCTAAAACACTTGATCCTCAACGAGCGAAAGCTCTACGCTCTAGGCAACACAAGCCAACTAATAAAAGAACCACCGCTCTTCCCCTCCCCCCCCCCCCCCATAAAGACTGGGTCTAAGATGGCAGAGGTTGGGGGTATAGAATTATCGAAAATTTGATACAACTCGTGTAACCAGTTGCGAAAATGTTCGAATGTTATCGGCGCTTGTGTGACAGTGAGGGTAACAGGGCGGGTGATCCAAACAAGTGTATTAAAATAGTATTTTGACCCGTCTATATGTGTTTGTGCTGGAGATAGTGAGAGTAAGAAACATGAGAAAGAGATAAAGAGAGAGAGATAGAGAGAGAGATAAAGAGGGAGCAAGAGAGGAAGAGAGAGAGAGTGAAAAATAAAGAAAGAAAGAAAGAGTGAAGGAGAGATGCATAAAGATAGAGAGAGAGAGGAAGAGGGAGAGAAAGAGGTACAGACAGACAGAGAGAGTGAGATAGAGTCCGTGATTCGACCTGCATGCAACTTACACAACACGCACCCGCGTGCTAGCCACGCGCGGTGTCAAGTTCAATGTTAGTGTCCATCGACACCCTTCTGCCTTCATCTAGTCAAAGGTTTCTCTCCGTAGCGTACCATCGATCGAGCAGGACGCGCGTCTTCTGACTGCTTGTTTCCCAGGTGACGGTACAACGGTCCTCAAGGCATCGGTACATGAACCGAAAACTCCAGGCGAAAATTCTTAGGGCTCCTGTTGAAGATTTCGTAGGAGATTTGAGCTCGCAGAGCTGAAATATTTTTGACGTTAAAGTGCTTGTCCCTCTCCCCACACCTTGTTGACGGATTTTTTTTAAATATTTCGATTCATGTACCGTGACCTTCAAATTTCCATCCCTTATGTTTTATCAATGACACGAAAATCTTCTAGCCTCTTAGGGGCAAATGTCTCCAACCCATGCTGGATAGATCATTGGTGGCCCTTGGAAGATTTGTTTTAAAGAAAACGCTGATTACAATGTTGTTATGATTTTTCACAATAATTCACAATAAATAATAATTTTCATTAAATAAATAGTGTGCACATTTCCAACATACTTTTACAGGGGTTTCCAAGTCACTTTCGAATGTAAACATTGTTATTCACCGCGTGCATGATGTTAATTCACATCAATCTGGTATTCCATTTATATCATCATAACTTAAAATTTCTTCAGCATGACTTTACAACGCGAAAAAAAATGTGTTGAAAATTATGTGTAAAAATTGAAATTTAATTATTGAGCAAATACACCATTTAACCTCTGTTGAAAAACATGTTGGAGGCGGTGAATAATTGAATGTTTACATTCGAAAGTGACTTGGAAAACCCTGTATAATGAGTTGAAGTACATTTTCTTTGATTTTGCAAGCCTTTTTCTAAACAATTTAGCGTCCGGAATGAATGGAAGTGAATGCTCGTTTTCAGAAATGTGTACTTTTTATTTTTGTTAAAACTCGAACAATTTTTGGAATTTTTTGTGCTTACTGCATAAAGAGAAGGTAAGGGATAACCGAAATGCAAAATAAATTTTGATTCAAGCGGTCGCGGATCACACAGAATGTCCTCGCAACCACTTTGACATCTTTGTTCTAGATACACCGCAATACATTGACAATTTCGAGCACGAATTCACAATTTCAATTTGTTTTACAGACTAAATAGTTGGAGAATTGAATATACTTTCTTTTCGAGTACCATAAGCCATATTCTGATAAAAATTCAATGAAATATAGCAAAAAAAAAAAACAAAATTTTACGTTCCCTTTCACGCAAGGTTTAAAGCGACCTTAAGGAAGTGATCCCACGAGAGCTTGTGGGTTTATTTCTATCGCCTTTTTTAAATAATGGAGTCATCTAAGACGTTTTCCATATTTCATGTACATTACGTTCATTCAGTGACAACTGAAATAAACGCGCTAAGTGAGAACCTAATGTGTCATAGCATTTTTTAACAACACTCTATGCATTTCATGCGTACCAGGAGAATAACCCAGTTAGAGTTTGTTTAAGGCTACTTTAACACTTTCCTAGTCAACACGTAGATTATACATATTAATGATGTGATTTGGTGAGTTGTTTAATGTCCGTGGGCCGGTCTGGCGGTACAGCGTTAACTCATACGACTTAATAACATGCCCGTCATGGGTTCAAGCCCCGAATAGACCGTGCCCCCATACGTAGGACTGACTATCCTGCTATGGTAACAAGAAGTCATTGAAAGCCAAGCTCACTTCACTAGTGGGTACAGGCAAGCCTTGATCGACAACGGTTGTTGTGCCAATGAAGAAGTTTAATGCCTTAGCATAATTCTGATCATCGCTGTACACGTCACTGAATCTGACAGCGAAAGTTTCACTTGTATCTTGATCGTTGTCAGCGACTACGCCTTTGTATTCGATGTGCGAACAAGATTATTTATCCTTGCGCCTTGCATGGAAAATCCCAAAAAGGTAGAGAATATATACAAAGATTGTTCTGAGTTAGTGCAGTATATTCATTGTATAAAAGACTATTGTATGTTCTGTATTGCCGGTGCAGTAGAGTAGCATATTGCTTATTCATGAAGGTGCGACGGTGACTTGAGTGTCGTAGAGCTTTATTTTGCCGGTTTCAAGTCCTTTAAAGTTGTTGTTGCCTAATAGGGTTACATGACGACAGAGTGGGGCATTGTGCCTTAATAAAATATCTGTCAATTTTTGGATGTAGGCTTCAACATCTACATCTGCTGATAAGTGTTCGTCGAAAATGATGACCCAATTAGTGTGTTGAATAGCGATAGATATAACATAGAAGTTTTCTCGTCTAAAATTGAATTTAGGAGTCAGGTGAAACTTGCGCGTTATGTGTGGTTTTTTGTGTACAGCAATACATTAAAAGGGGAGGAATGATACGTTCCAGAAGGTAAAATGTTTTCATCAGGAGAAAGCCTGTCTACACTAGTAATTGAAGCTGTACTCTGTGTAGCTTAAGTAAGCCAAGCCCACTACTCTGTGTAGGATAAGTTCAAGGATTCGGCTATATTTGTTCTCAATATCGTTCAATTGTCGTAGCAAAAACAGTTTTAATATGTCGATAAATGTGTTGCTTGTGAGAGATATTTGATAGCACTGATGTTTCCTTGTAATAAATCATTGGTTAAAATCGCCAAAGAAAATACGCAACCTTTCATAAATTTCTTCGAGTGATGATGATAACGAAGTCATAGTTTGTGTATTTGTTCGATTATATGCAAGTACGTAAATGACCCCATATAGAGTGCACCCTTACTCGGCGCTCTAGCACCAATCGAAAATGACATCGAACATGAAAAATGTATGGAATTTGACTTGCTCGATTTGTTGGTTGTCAAATCGAACATGGATCAAATCCAGACGTGGATTGTGGCGCCATTCGTGGCCTAAAACCCGTTACGCGAAATTCCTTGCCTGGCATTACTAGCCCTAACTCGCCAATCCAGCCAAAATCCAGTGACAACCTTCTGGAACAATGGGCTGGCCGGTCAGGGGTTATTTTCGGGCCATTTTGAGCGTTGGGGCTTCGGTGGAGGAATGGAAATGTCTGCTGCCACGACTTTGGTTGAGCATATTTCACATCGTCCTTGATATATTTCGTTCGGTTGTTTTATTTAGTTTGTTTGTTTTTTTTTTATTCAGAAAGAACGGCTTCGGCCGTATTGCTTATTTATTTGGTTTGTTGTTGTACTTGAATTCGTCGTTTCATTGAAACTAGCTAAATATAGTTTTCATTGAAACGCCCTCACTTCACACAAAAAGCTTTTTAGAGGCTGTGGCATAATAAACATGAAGGGAAACACGTTTGGGAAATTGCCATTTTTCTATTTGTCTTGTAAATTATGAATTGGTTTATCTACACATCAACATGGCTGACACATTTTGGATACACAAATAAACAATCTTATGCATTAAAATGGATTCCATTGGCTTAAGATCAAGAGGACTTTACTGATCACAAGTTCACTCGATTTGTAGTGCTGTATGTGTGGATAAGATAGTTTTAAACAGCACATAGCTTTAGTAAGCACTTACGCAGACTAACAAGTTTTAAGACACTCCACGTACAGGTAGTCCTGGTACATGCAAATTTACAAAATCGTGGGTTTCTGAATTTGACAGTTCTTTGCACAAATTTTATTGATTTTATACAATATCAGTTAATAGCAGCATGATTAAAAAAAACAAAAATTGTTTAGAATTTAAATAATAACCACGCAAGCAAAAGGAAAAGAAAAATAAATATATAATGGCTGAAAATCGCTTCTTCACGATTTACGTTAATAGCGTATCTCAGATAGAGCCTGTATAGTTTGTTCCAAGTTCCCTTCATTCAAGACTTAATATGCATTTAATAAGATCAGTTGATCTTGATGTTCCAGTCTCAAATAACGAGTCTTAAAACATGCTTAAGAATACGTTTACTAGATAGTTAAAGCCAGCCATCTTATAAATCTTATAAGACAGTATAATAATCGCATTCAGAACGTTTTAAAGGTTTCTTCTTCTTCTTTGGCTCAACAACCGATGTCGGTCAAGGCCTGCCTGTACCCACTTGTGGGTTTGGCTTTCAGTGACTAATTGATTCCCCCCATAGCAGGATAGTCAGTCCTACGTATGGCGGCGCGGTCTATTTGGGGATTGAACCCATGACGGGCATGTTGTTAAGTCGTACGAGTTGACGACTGTACTACGAGGTTTTACAACTTTAAATACTGTTAAGCATCTTTAACATACATGTTAAAACTATTTTAACAGACAGTCTTATAATAGCCTTCAGAACGTTTTAAAGTCTTAACAACTTTATAAACTGTTAATCATTTTCAAAATACATGTTAAAACTATAAGGCTTAGTACACTCATAGTGTTGGGACCAAAAGAATGGGTCTGTTTTCCTACGTTGTGTTTTTATTTGAGCGAAATTGCAGTGCAAAAAGAGAACGATACAAAATTCAGACTTCTTGTATACCCTTCTCTAGAACCTGTCGTTCCTGACGGACATAATCCTATCCGTTTCCAACTAACAAAAAACCCGCACAACGGTAATTCCTCATTCCGTTAATTCAAATTATGAATGAATCCTAACACATAGTAAAGCATTCTTTAGACATGTTTAAGTGTAAAAGCTATAGGAAATGTTTCTTGTGAGCTATGGCACCCAGACTTAGTCGATCGTGCCATCGTGCCAACAGCAATTGTTCTACTCTAGTAATTGGATAAAGTACGGCTCATGAGCCACATGTCGTCCTTTGCTGTTTAGGTGGCTAGCTCAAGCTCAATTATAGCTCTTTACCGTGCACATATTTCATATATCTTTGATGTAGTATTATAAGATTTGGATCTTTTGATCGCAAAATTGTCCGATCGCTGGTCTACCCTCTACTGATTCTGCAGCATCAGCGGTATGGGCAGCATTGCCACCGAAACGTGCGCTCGTGTCTATATGTGTGTCGCGTTTACTATTTGTCATGTCTTTACTCTCAACAATAACAACGACGAATTCAACTACAACAACAAACCAAACAAAACAACCGAACGAAATATAACAGGGACAATGTGAAATATGTTCAACCAAAGTCGTGGCAGCAGACATTTCCACTCCACCCCCAACGCTCAAAATGGCCCGAAAATAACCCCCGACCGGCCAGCCCATTGTTCCGGAAGGCTGTCACTGAATTTTGGCTGGATTGGCGAGTTAGGGCTGCCAGGCAAGGAATTTCGCGTAACGGGTTTTAGGCCACGAATGGCGCCACAATCCACATTTGGTAGTTTATTTTTCCCGGTTCACGTTCCAATTCAGTGCTTGTTAAGTGGCGTGTTGTGCCAAAAAGTAACCGAGCACGGTGCGGGTTAGTTTTAGGCACCGTCACCGAGCGATAAAAACAAACCTCGCCCCAACGATTAAAATTATTAAAACCAAAAAAACAACTATGGTGTCAACTAGACCGGGCATTTTTGCGCAGCTAAAGCTGGCCGGCCGTGATTGAAAGCTCCAATTGCTTCCAGGTCTACCTCTTATACCCCCACAATTCTCCGAAGAATGTGGGGTTAGAAAAGCAAAGCACTACTGCTACTGCCGTCAGCGGTCTGGAAACATTATCACTTTCATCAAACGCGCCGCACCAGGCCATGCCGAAACAAGGGGCTAATGAAAATGAAAATTTCAATTTTCAAAACGGCTATTCATTTCTACTGTTGTGAAATCATCTCCATGGGCATCATTCCTGTGAAATGTTTTGTGCGAATTGTTGAAAAAAAGAATTGTGTTTGAGGATCAACAAATATTGAAACAGAACTTTAAATTCAACATTTTTACTTGTTTTTCAGTAGTTTTGAATACATAAAATATTCTTTTTAAGTATCAGTGAAATTCATAAAAAGCTTTCAATACATCAAAATATGAAAAAACACCTAGAGCTTTCAAATAAAAAGGAATCACGAACCGTATTTTCGTGAGTTATGCGACTATCGAGTTAGGCGAATTCGAGTTACACGAATTTATAATTTTGACAGTGCATGTGTCAAATCTGTACTATTCTCTACAATAATTGTCATATGAAAAATACATTTAATTTTTGCTAAATTTTTCACACAGAAAAAAACGAGTTTTTCGTAAGAAATGAAGTTCATGATGGTACTAAATTTAATCAAAAATAAACGTTTATCAATATTATTTGGAATATGTGACATTTGACTTATATATAAATCCGAGTTACAAGATGTCTCTGAGACGTATAATTCGCGTATATAACTGTACTGCGAATTCGCGTATATCGAATATCACGACTGCGGATGATTGCTGTATCTGCACGATACACTACGCCATTCCAGATTGGCTGACAGATGGCATTTGAGAGTTTGTCAGCTTGACAATAACATTAGTGAGTTTAGTTTGTGATAACTACGCAGCGCTGCTAGCCGCTACCCCACTATTACTAAAGTCTCTAAATTATCATCACTCGAACTCAAAGTTCTCTAACTTATCATCACCCTCGTTCTTCTAACCCCACCCCCCCCCCCCCCCCCCCCCGTTCCATCGCCGTGAAGGGCATCTCTTGAGCTGTTACGTAAATCTAGAAAGTGCCCCAATTTCGAACGGCTTCTTTTATCTAGGAGAAGTAGATTGAAGGCCTATGCATACACACGACCACATACACATCCTTGTCATCTAAGCCTGTTTCCTTTAGATGACAAGTATGTGTATGTTCCTTTCACTCACCTAAGTTCCTTTCACTCGCCCTGCTTCATGCAAGTTTTATGCTTCTCTCCATCATTATCATGCCACCCGACAAGCAGCTCGCTCTCGCTCGCTTGCATTTTTTGCTTTCTTCAAAGGAATCCAGAAACATTGGAGCAAAACAAAATAGTCAGAATTCTTTTGACCAACGCGTGCGACACGTGGGCCACGTCAGGCCAAAACAACATCAGAGCGGTATTTTGGAACGGATGCGACTATGGGTATAAGAAAGCAACAGGAAAGAGAAGACCGGTAGGTACCGTAGGCTTAAAGCAGAGCACTTTTCAATAAATTGGGCAACGACACGATTTGTTTTCAGATTTTACGTCAACAAGAGGATGTCTTCCTTCTTCTCACAGAAAAAGAGTAATTGTTCTTTTTTCGGTAAACAATTCACCGAAAGCCGGTCAGGTCCACGGATGACAGAACGTGTAGTACGAAAAGCAAAGGAAAAATATCGGTAAACCGTGATTTACGGTTATAGTACATTGCCCCCGAGGCCCGGATATTGCCGGCGTAGCACACCTAACAAAAAAAAAAGTTGACCAGGGCAAACGGTAAAGAGAACAATACGGAATGAGAACATCCAACAACTGCTGAATGCCTGTTCAATCATTTCCATCCTGTCAGTATCGCGTGCTTTGGAGTCCAGACATTTCTTTCTCCATCTCGCTGTTTACGCGAAGAGCTCTTCTGGCATTCGAGGTATGTCTTCCTTTCTCTTTCTTCGTACGTTTTTTATTCTTCTAAAGCTGCTCAAATTGATGAATCTTCCCTAGTCAAATATGAATCACAAAGATTGGAGCATTTTGGATCCATCATAGGGCTGGCTGAATCCATACAAACTCGATCTCGTTCAATAGAACAGATATCGTTTAGGAAACAAATTCCAATGGGCATTATGAAGAGCGTGTCACACTTACGTCAGCTATCACAGGTACAACCGCTGTGCAATTACTACGTCACAAGGATTAGCTGACACACTGGGATTTAAGCTCCTTGGGAACTGTCAGGCATTAACGAAATTGACAAGCCTAATTTCCCAGCACTAGCGGCGTTATTTCCTTCCCTCGGTGGTCCATAATCGTCGGTGTCCGTGGTAATGATAGTTAAACAACAAAAACTTTCCTATTCGTGTTGTTGCTCTCAATCTCAGCTTATTCATTGAAATTATACCCCGCAGGGGACATCGTGTCAAGCAAACAACTTTCATTCGCCTGGCGCTAAGGGTATTGTGTTTATTTAGTGTTTACTGTTATAATGTACGGATTGTTGTTGATGCTGGTGTCGTTGTTGCTGCTGCTGTCACTATTTTAGGCTAATAATACATTATATCAGTTGGAATTGGCTTGAGTAATCGCGCCATTTTGCAATTTTTCCTTCTCCGCTCTCTCCACCTTACGCCTGGGACCAGTGCCATGCCGCCATTGCCATTGATCTGTGCAACGGGCCCAAGGTTTTCTAATGCTTTTGCGGAGCCGACTTTCCCGCGAAATCGATTTCGGTTTGGTTCGCGCTTTGAAAAACCCCCGACTCTAGCCGCCCTCCATCCAACTACTTTCCCTAAAGCTGATCTGCCGGACACGCCGTGTCCACACTTCTTTCTTTTTTTCAGCTCGCTTGCTCTAGCGTCGTTTTGGATACCGCCTTCGGCAGCGCCGATCATCACGCCAGTAACGCTGGTATCATGACAAACCCGTTGCGGAATCGAGGGATCTACTCATGTCTTATCGCAAAAGACCAAGAAGCCCAGCTTTGGAACAGATGTTGGCAATAGTTTCGCAATTTCGATTTTAACTTTTTTGCTCCTCTCCGCTTGACCTGGATGCTCGGTCAAGGATTTGGGGGGTGGGAAAGTGAATGTCCGTACCGTCTCATGTCCGATCCACGCTTTAACTGCATTTCTGGTACACAGCACGTCCAGTTCCACCAAACCTTCAGTGTAATGGTTGTCCAAAGCGACTCGGGGAAATTTTTCGTTGGCGCGGAGTCTTTATTGTCTGAATATCCGGGTGTATTGTACCTCATTAAACCAAATCACATAAGAAAAAAGTCATATACGTCTGCAATAAGGCCCAAGCCATGTGGGAGTCGTTTGCGTTATGTTCTCGTTTTGTTGGCCAACGCAAGATAGATTATCTTTTGGAGGTTTGGCAAACGCTTTCAACGTTGTTGTCGAATTTGTCTCGTCATGTTAGAACGCCTGTCCCCAAACAGTCTCGACCAAAGGACTTCTTCGACCTCATTCTCAATATTGCTGTTTGTTATATTCTAATGTGCTTGGGCAGCCTGTTTCGGGATTAGCAATTCGCCTTATCAAGATCGTATCCCACGTCACTCTCATACACTGCCAGCTGTTCTGCCCAAGATGTTCGACTCCCGGTGTAGAGCTGACGTTGGTCACGTAGTATTCGCAAGGTGTACGTGGCTTCTTATTCTTCACGTTTGTGTAACATGCGTCGACTAGAAGCAATCCATCATCGAAAAACGCCAACACACCAGGCTTAAAAAATCCAACGAACGTGGCTTTTCGATTGATCTTCGAGCTGATTATTGTTGAACATCCGCGGTTCTGACGTCTGCATTGATTGGTCTGCTTCGTAGTGGTTCTAGCCTATCGGATAACTAGTTGAACCAGTTCTCGTCAATCTTTAGTCGACGGATTTGCTATAGTTTTTTGTCCTATATGTGGGATGACTAGGTAAGCCTAGAATTTTTCCAGTCATTGCTATGTATTCATCCAATCATGACACGAAATGCTTGAACAAGCCAAAGCAGCACACATCCTCGAAGGTCTACAACCTTTTGCGGGGTCGGTCCAAAATCAATGAAAAAAAGGGCAGCGAATTCTACACCCCAGGAGCATTTAACGGGATTGGATCGGGTGAGAAATCGCACAAGAAGAATATTGATGCCCGGAGCACAGAGTAAGGGACAGAAGAGTTTATAAGACAAAGCAAAGAGAATGAATGCATAAAGCAGACCACTATCTCATAAGGCCGTTACCGAGCCGTCCAGGAAGCGTTTGACATGCTGGCTTATTTTTATTGGGCTCAATTCGTAGTGACCGTCAAACAGGCGCACAGGCAGACCAGGACGAACGAACCACTAACTACCCGGCAATGAACAATTTGCAACTGACCCTATTATAACTGTCGTCTGTCTGCACCGACGGGATCCTACTCCACGTGCTTCGAAGACTTGTTTGTAGATAGAAAGAGAGAGAGAGAGAGAGAAAAAAAGAGAAAAAAGAGAGGGGGGAAGAGGGATAGAGATAGAGGGAGGAGAGAGGACGTACCAAACGGCGCAAGATCACATCGAATCAAACCCGACAGACAAACTTATTGACGTCCGTTCTTACGCAACGGGTGGCCAAGGAAGATGAAGGCGTTTCTGCAATGCATTTGGGTTACAATTACAGTGCAAATGTAGAAACACTCAAAGAAAAAACGAGAGAGAGCTAGAAAGTAAGAGAGAGGAAAAGTGGGTGTGCATTGGTGATGTGCGAGTCGACCCTACTGGATCGGATCCTCCCGTAAGGGACCAGGAGTCGTATACCCGTGAGGTGCAAGTAGCATCAGTAGGGGCAAGAAAGTTGGTTTACAGGGTTTCTCAAGCCAGCTCAACATCGTAACACTATTTTTCGAACACGTTAAACGATTTTGAACGCGTAAAATCCCCACTCGAATCTGGAAAATGTATAATGGATGACAAGACAGCCAACATACATTTTCCAGATTCGAGTTGGGATTTTACGCGTTCAAAATCTAGTATTACCTAATAGAAAAGAGTTTACAGATTGTACCGGATTGTACGGATTGAACCCTGTAAGAATCGATTCGAACTCGCTGCATCCACGGGTTGAACTAAACTTACTACGACACGACGCGACGCTTAAGCTTTTTTGCACCTGCTAATTGTTCGGGTCGACCCGTGCTCGCTGCTGCCACGGGTCGGATTCGATTTCGACTCCGACCTAGCGAACCAGATGTACTCACTGATCGGCATCGATTCCGATTGGCTTGCATCCGCGGACGAGTCGTGAAATAAATCGTAACAATGTCCCACCGTTAGTGTGTATTTTTGCAAGATCGTAAAATTAAGGCCATCAATTTTCGATATCAAAAAAACAGTTTGCTAGAGAGGCAGATAAACAACTGAAACGACACGGTTTTTATTGTTTTTTCATGCATGCCCCAAAAAAATGGTTCGAAATAAAATACCACTGAAGCTTTTGATAAAATGACCAGAATGCTGCTCGCCTACAGCCCTTCTCTATCTCTCTCCCTCTCTCTCTCTCTCTCTCTCTCTCTCTCTCTCTCTCTCTCTCTCTCTCTTTCTCTCGCTCTTTCTCTCTCTCTCTCTCTCTCTCGCTCGCTCGCTCAATCTCTCTATCTCTCTCCACTAATTTTCGTGTAATTTTGAAAGTGGTTTTAGCAACTCAATTAATTATTCGATATCTGTCTCAATATAACAGTTTTAATCCTTTTTAAATGATTTTTTACATTCGATCAAAAGGGAAATTATTTGCCATTTTACAATTTATACTTTAAATCTATGCTTATGCTAATCTATCTATGCGAATATTCATTTAAACATATTTGAAATTTTATTTTCTAAGATTTTTTTTGCGGATCTTGTTATGTCGGTCTGATATGGTCCCCTATCGAAGTCCTTTTGCACGTCATAATGTTATATGCGTATTTATTCTCGCTTTCTTTTGCGTCGTAATTGCGACATCGAACAAATATTAAAAAGATCCCTCGTTCATTCCTCTTCCCACCGAAAGAAAAGATCATTTGGGTGACCTTTGGTAGAGATACGCAGATCGGGAAAGGGGAATTAAGAAATGGAAGTATTAGTGGGCGAGATGATGCGTTGCGAACAAGAAAGAACGGTATTTTATTAAGCGTTGGTTGGTTCATCCAACTACAACAGGGGAGAACTGTGAAGAAAAGGGGACTACGAACGATTGTATTCCAGAAAACCACTTTCACGAAGTGCGAAAGAACAAAAAGAGGGAAAGGCGAATAAAGCGGTGCATGTCCACATATAGACGTATCGTATTAAAAAGGACGTATGATCGTACGATCGGTAGCTATAAGGAAGGGGCAGATGGTAAGGCGAAGACGAGATCCTAAGTAAGTCTTGAGCGCGGTGGGTGGATGGCCATGCGAGAAAGCACGTAGTAGGGTGTGCTAACTACTGCCAACTAAGAAGTTAAAGAGAAAAAATCTTAAAATGAAGCCACGTATAAATGAAAAATGTACTAACATATAGAGAAAGAAAAGCAAATTAAACAACAATGGATGAAAGCGAACGCGGAAAAGGATTTGGAATGATTTCATGATGTGAAATAAATCTATGAACAACTGAGACCAACTGAGATAATGATGCTATCAAATATTATGAATGTTTATTTAAAAGAATAAGCAAACATGTACAAACATCACAATTAATATAAATCAATGTAAAAACAAGCCGAAACATATCGTTGGAAGAATTCACAAGGAAAAGTATGTACAAAAACGCTAAATTTTAAACCAAAATGTAGCAGAAGCAGAATGAAAACGGGAAGACAAACGTACATATCCGAAGCAGGACAACGGATGAAAGCAAGAGAGTACAGCAGAGAAAGTGAGTGGCATGCGAAGATGTACTGGGTATTCTCAAACCTTGCCCACCTTACCAACGCTGCCCTGTTAAGAGAAGAGTGGAAACCTGTGTGCACCAGCAATCGAAAGAACATCAGAAAAAGGTAACGGGAGATCGTGTGCAATAGATGTTACCGTGCAACCAGAGATTCCGCCAAAGGGCGTCGCGCCATGAAGTGTGAAATCAAAATCGATGACATTCGATGATATTCAATAAGAGATCCATAGAAAAACAATCATTTTCACGGTGAATATTTTAACGCCATGTGTTGCACTCGTGAAAATGTTGGTATTTCATCGAATATTACGCATCGTACAAGATGACAACTGGGTACATACATTAAGACGAGCAATGTTTCAGCAGATTTTGGTTAGTTTTTCACGATTCACGGTATGGAATTGTCTCTACATATCTGGTAACAAGATTTTCTGATAGAACTCAAAACCGCGGGACACTTCGAATACTCGTCGTAAGTCAATCGCAATACTGCGGAACGATAGTGAAAACATTGACGGTACCGAGATTTGCGAACTTGTATCACAAGACTGTGACACACTTTTTAAGGCATAATATCGCATCCCAGGGACAGGCGGAAGGAGAGATTGGATTTATAAAAATGTCATACTTAGAGCACCCAATGTGCACCCTAATATGAATTATATTTTGATTTATCGGACCGGAACAATATTAGCTGGTAAAAAACGTATTCCCAAAAAAAAAAACTCGCTTAGCTTGTTTTAAAAATGTACGTTTTCGCTATCCATTTCTTACTAAGCACTTCCTATTACAATCTACGATTCGAATTATATGATCCGATGTTTTGACAGTTTTTAGAACAAAAATGTATTTTTACCTAGATCAACGATAAAAATAAATATTTTAAGAGTATACTGATCAATGATTGATTCCCTTACTTTAAAAAAGTCAATATTTTTCCAAACCCCAAAAAGAATTTTAATTCCTAATTCCAAAATCCAAGCTGTCAAAACACCTGTAGCTATTCAGCGCCGGGGTTCGATATTATGCCCAAAAAAGTGTGCACAGTCTGGAGATACAGGTACGCAGATCACGGTATCTTCAACGTTTTTACTATCGTTCCGCAGTCCTGCGTTTGACTCACGATGGTTTGACTTGAGTTCTATTGGAATACCCTGTAAATATTATGAGGTTTAAGCTGTAAATGTTGTTGTTTGGTATGTTTAAATGCTTCATTTCTTTTTTTAAGCATAGAAAAACAAATAAGTAAATAAATTAAACTATACAAATGTAATGGAATAAATACATAAATAAATAAATAAATACATAAAAATGATTATAGAATAAATATGATAAATATGATACACCTTATAAAGAATTTCTCGCATAGCTAACGAATCGAATTGCTCAACCACTACCTCGTTTGACCGTAGTGTCTATGACCAAAAATATACACGTTGTTCTACGACCGCCTACTTGGGTAGGACCATACATTTTGTATGGGAGATTGCAGTTTCGCGGATTCAAAAGCTAATTGCTTTTGATCTGCTCGTCGAATTGACATGAAATTTTCATTCAAATTGCATTTTCTTGTTGGTTAACTGAAAACATTTTTTTCTGAAATTTTTAAAATTGTCTCACCGTATTTCTACGACCGCATACCCCGACAGGACCATACATTTTGCGGAAGTTAAAGCTTATAATATTGTTTCTAGACAACCTCTTTGTAACACATTTTTTAATAAAAAATATGAACATTTTAATAAAAAAAAGGTAGAAAAGCTTGGCGGAAAAGTTAATTAAATATTCATTAAAATAATATTAAACTACTACAAACTCAAAAACAGCAACAAAATTATTTACATGACTGCGATCAACGATTTAATGTATAGTAACTGTATGTCAAGTTTCTGTTAAAAATAATGTTTAGCCCGAAAATTATTAGGTTAACAATCTCCAATATTTTATATTTCCACAGAAAGTGTTTGGGGGCGGTCCCGTGGTACAGTCGTCTACTCGAACGACTCAATAACATGCCCGTCATGGGTTCAAGCCTAGAGTGAACCGTGCACCCGTAGCAAGGATTGAATATCCGGCTGTGTGATAATGAATTAAGTCTCGAAAACCTGTAAATGACCGGCATGTCCGCGTAGTACGTTACGCCAAATTTAAGAAGAAGAAGATTATATTTGGTAATATTTAAGTAATATTTTTATAATATTATATTATATTATATTATATTATATTATATTATATTATATTGTATTGTATTAAATTATACCATATTATATTGTATTATATATTATATTATATTATATTATATTATATTATATTATATTATATTATATTGTATTATATTATATTATATTATATTATATTATATTATATAGTATAAAAACATATAATGTAATATAATAAGACATATTAGTTAATTTTAGCAATCACGCTTTTCACCCACGGACAGAACAGTAAATATCGAGTGTATGTTCTAATTTGCGATCGAAACAAACAGTAACAGAAGAATGCAAAAAAAGACTATGAAAAACGGCTCGATTTTTATGAGGCGAGCTTGGACAATCACAGCACGGACCCGAACATATTCCTCCTCCCTGGTTTACCGTTAACGAGACCTCTCGCTAAATTGTGCACGGGTGGACGTAAACGATGATGGGCTGAGGTAATCTGATTTATAGGGAACGTTCTCGAAGGGAAAGGCCAGGTCTGGATTCCATCGTAAAAATTTTGCCAGATGAGGTAACAGTATTCTAGCAAAAAAAACGTACACGTACACATACTGATGGGTTGTTGTGTGAAAAACATATATGAATGGTGCCATGTCTCTGACATAGGGGGGAAAGCAGCGAGAACCGGCCACCAACTTTTTTACTTGGCGTACTCTTAGTTTTAGCGCATCATAACCGGAATCCAGAGATTTCGTGTTTGCAAAAGAAAAAAGCTATAAAAGTTTCATTGGTAGTACGATGGCGCTTCACCGAAGAAAAGAGTGCGCTCAGAGAACGTTGGCTAAAGGTAGATCCACTTTCACAACCGTTGTCGATCTGATATATGAAAGTATGTACAGGTTCTTGTTGATACTTAGCGGCTGGTTCTGGACCGTACAGTTACCAGACGGAAGTTAAGATTTTAGTGTTGAAAAACGATTGAACCGGGAGCGTTACACCAGTTAATTAGGTATCTCTCGCCCATGCTAATGATCCCTGAAGCGTATCGCAGTACTCATCTGGTTCAATTTATGACGAATTTTATATCTCTTAAAATTATACAGATAATGTGGACAGAGAGTAATATTTAGAACCTGTTGGAAATGGCATGATGCGCTGGTTGTTCATACAGAAGCATTAAAAATGAGAGATTTGGTGTATGTGTGTGTGTGATTTTGTGCGCGCGCATTTGTCGTACGCCTAGACTTGTAGAGCACATTCAACCGCTTCAACAAGGCCTGTCTGACCACAACTCCGCCGGGACACTATTCAACCTTCTATCGAAAGCAACCATGCCACCCCTTCCCCTTTCCTAGATCCACATCTACCCCTCACAAACTCACTGGTTTTGACAGTCATTGTCAAGGGTACCCTAAAACGGCTCGAAACACCCCGTGCACACCGGTTATATAACACAACTCGCCCCGTAAGCGCAAGCGATTTGATCGATCGGTTTTCGCAGGAAAATGCTCGGATGAATTAGAATAAATTTTGCGTTTAAACCGGTTCCCCCTACCCGGCTTTATAATCGGGTTTGGGTATGGGAGGTGCGCCGGGTTGCAACTTCAGCTGCTTGCTTCATGCTGATCCTTGTTTCATCAGCTGTCGCAACTCATGGGGCAGACACATCGACGCACCGACGCATGTTCACGCACGAGCGCACGCGCCCCCGGAAAGCGGCGTTGGAAGGTTATGCCCGGGCTGCGGATGCTTTCAGGTGTCGTTCTATCCGCCCGCCCGGTTTATTGTAGTTTTGGTATGTGGATAGGTTGTGGAGGTGTGTCGGTGTGTGCTTGATTTTTTTTTTGTTTCTTCTTGTAACGCTGAAACTCTTAGTGTCTCATTGATTTTTTTTCTGGCAGACGCGTACCGAGCTCTCTGAACGAAACCACATAACCGTTGCCCACCGCTACGGTGCGATTCTGTAGAGTTTGCACCATTGAATCATGACGCGGACCCCACCATCACATACATACGTACGAACTTCCTAAGAGAGCGTATGACGTTGAGGTACCCCACTCCACAAACCTCTTATTTGGTGCTCTGCCAGATTACTAGAGTTGGAGTTGCTAATACCAGCCCGACTTCTTCCGCAGCCCGGCCGGCGAAGCCCAAGGTTAACGAATATGTACGAGAGGTCGGCGGGTATGGCAGCAAGGGCATCCGTAGCAACTGTCTGTGGAGCAGGTTTCAAGTCTCTTCCTAGGCATGAAATCATGGACATGAAGATTTACGAATAGGTGATATTCACCGAAATGGTCCAAAAGGAGATGGCTGGAAGCAGGTAGCCTCAAATATCAGACAGCCAGGATAAGTAAGCAGAAAATGCTTCTAGACTGTAACATGGAGTATCAAATTACCTAATGTAGATTGCCAACTCGATAGTATACCAGTCTATTGTCAAGAATCATAAACTAATTTCAGAGAATACTTCAATTCTCTGTACAATACAGTACAGTACAGTACCGACCAGATCTGGGCAATAAGAGGTATGCAGCAACTAGCCTAGCCCCAAAATTAAAATCATTATGTTGAAAGTTGCCTTCCAGTATGTTGCATTGCTAATCCAGCCAGCGACACGATTGAGTGCTCTGGTGTCATGGAATCAACGAAAGAGAAACTTATAACGATCCCTAGCCCTCGGTTTGACGTGCATTGCTAGTAATCCGCCTAAAAAACTGAAAATCGTTGTTCATTAATGTCGACCGGCGAAAGAAAGTGTAATCATGTGCCCGTGACGTTCTACCCTTAATCTCAGCCTCCTGTGGCGCCGATCTAGGAACGCCGTGGTTGCATGGCCTCCTGCAAGTTTTTTTATAGTTGAAAATGAATATAATTAATAAAATTACCGCTACCACCAGGTACGTCATGCATCAGCAGAGGAAATGACTCAAACCCCTTTTCTACGTACGAGCGTATCGCAATCGGAACAGGAAGCGGGCAATTCGATCCACTACGTCAGAAACAGTTCTGGGCTCCTGAATCCCGGAAGACATACCCGCGAGAGCTTCAATTTCGTTGTTCACTGTTTTTAGCCAGCGCGAGCGATTTTTTCTGTTGCTAGGCCCTGTAGTTCAGGCTTACCGAAACAAACGCTTCGTTCTCGTGCGGTCTTTGCTGTGTCCGGTTAAGCAACTCGCAACCCGAAACCTAACGCGTATCATGTACCTTAATGTGCTGGTCGGGGCCAAAATTTGATGAACAAAGCTTCAATCCCGAGGGACATCTTATCCGGCCAGGCATTTCAGTAATTTTCCTGCTGACGTATCACGCGGAATCAAAACGCGGATCGCATAATCGGGCCGGCGCTCGTAAGCCAACACTCGCGGTGCGTCAGCAGTCAACGTCGAAAATGAGTCGCGAAGGACGTAGCTCCTCGAGAATGCAGCTCTCACGAGCAGGACAGGGTGGCCTAGGCCCAGGCGTCTGGCTCGCCGTAGCACCCTTTACCTCCAGAGGGGTCCACAGCTCCCAGAGTCCCTATGCTTATGTCCCAGTTTCTGAAATGTACTGACAACTCGCCCCCTATGATCGGTGCCAATCGTAATTGATTGACCATTGCAGAAAGGTCATGATCAAGGGAAATTGAAATCAAGACCTCCTCAACCGGCCTCTCCCCACAATCATCATCCATTCCTTTCATTAAGCGTGTGTTTGCTCGTTCCACTTTACGCGTCGACCCGGTACACGTCGGCGGGAGGTTCACATTTTTGCAAAATTCAGGGCCATGTCGCTGTTATTTGTTTGCAAACCGTCTGCTCATTACCATCCCTTTCCGGTATTGGTCCTCTTGCTCTGTCTTGCTTGGGACTTTTGCTTCTCGCTGCATGTACGTTCTGGTGGGTGGATAAATCAACCCCAAGTAAGACGATCGGACGTAAGCAGACCCGCAACAGGTGCGTCTTCCATGTGTCAGCCGAAAACTGTAACCTTTCTCGCGTGTTGTTGCAGCCGTCTTTCAGGGCCCACGATTCCCGTGCTAATTCAGACTCTTATTAAATTGAAGTCTTAAAAAAACAACTAGACTAGCAATCGAGTAACTCTGCTGTAGTTGGCTGTAAAAAATGCGCACACGCCAGCAGCTATACTCCCTTTCCCCTCTGTACGTTTCTCTGGGGTGAAGGCGGTTGGTGTTCGGTTTCAGCAAAGTATTTGCTAACGCATCTATGTTCCATAAGTGCGCACAGCAAGCCGTTAAGGTATGGGATTTTGGATCGAGAGTTGTACGCTGGACAAAATCGAAAATTAATTCACCAGCTGGAACGGCGCTAGGAGGTGTCCTGAGCTCCCCCTTCCTTCGCTAAACTTACCTGACGATTCTAATTTTCTATCGATTGAAGGAAAAACTGGAAAACTGGAACTGGAAAGAGCTTTGTACCGGGCAAATTTTGGTACACGACGAATTTCTCTCGATAGTTTACGTGTGTGAATCGCACTTTACCCCCTGCTGCTTGCTATCTCCCAATCGCAGTGTCAGATTCGCTACATACACCACACACAGCACAACGGACGGTAAACAGAACCTTTCCAATGAAGAACGCGCGCCTTGCGCTCGGCAGGACCTACGACGCGGCACTGATCGGACACCACCATAGCGACCGGGATCCTCGATGGGGTAACGTGGGACAGCAACAGTTTGGATTCCGTCTGCTTTCAAAGGTGGTGGTTCCGGTTCGACGCTAACCCTCGGCACTCCTTCGGCACCTTTTCCGTGGTTCGGACTTCGGTTCCTTTTTCTCACCTTCGCGCGTGGTCCATTTCCGTAGGGTCTTCAATTACATACTCTAATTCAAATGGTTTATGTGTCTGTGTATATCTAAACGTGTGAGTGTGTGTTTTAATATTATAGCGGACTTTGTATCGTAGCGGAAGCATCCGTCGAAACGATCGGGTTAGATAAAGGAAGTGAATAGCTTCAGAAGGAAACACCCACAGGACTTAACCGTTCTATGTTCTTTTATTTCTGCCCTTTGTACTTCTTAATTCTCTTTCCTCGTCTTGGAATGGACGTCCCTTTGATTGGTTGGCATTGGCTGGTAGGAACGTATACTCCAACAACACGTGCCCGCCGGTTGCGTTTCAGTGTGGTTTCCAGATAGAGTGGGTAGACTCGATTAAAATCCAAAAGTCATCGCCAGAGCAATAAAGCATCCTTGGAAAACTCGAAACACGGAGGCGAATGATGAGATTTTGGTCGTCAAGCCTGGAAGAAAACGTTCCGGAAGATAACAAGGCAATCAGGGCTGCATAATTTCTTCCAAAGCGCTTTGTGCTCTACCAACCTCTGTAGTAGCGTTGCTGTACTGCTGCACACATATACACACACACACACACACACATACATACATACATACATACATACATACATACAAACATACATACATACATACATACATACATACATACATACATACATACATACATACATACATACATACATACATACATACATACATACATACATACATACATACATACATACATACATACATACATACATACATACATACATACATACATACATACATACATACATACATACATACATACATACATACATACATACATTCATACATACATACATACATACATACATACATACATACATACATACATACATACATACATACATACATACATACATACATACATACATACATACATACATACATACATACATACATACATACATACATACATACATACATACATACATACATACGGTACGATCCGCACCCAATATCTGTTTGTCACCACTGTTAGCGCAAACGACCTCAAGGCTCGCTTGAGTCAGGTTTACAGGAAGGGGCGCGTGAGGACATCGGTAGTGAGAGAATGTTGGACCATGGGCTTTATTGAATCCTTGTAGCGATGCCGTGAATACGGAAGTGTTTCCGATGCGGTCCGGTTCGGTTCGGAATACGACCTCCGAGCCTTGGAAATAACCGCGCCTAACAGGTCAAGAGGGTTACGGCTGGTGTGAGAGCAAGGAATCACTGATTGGAGCCGGACATTATTGTCGGGTCAGAATGCAACATTTCCTGGTAAGCGAGATGATCCTATAGCAACGATCTAACGGATATGCTATTCGTCTTTGTTTTCTGCTGCGTGAAATCTCTAGCAACTTACGGCATTGCTTATCCTGATCTGTTGATATCTGATATCTTGAAATATCCATGTTGTTTATGTATACCTTCTGTAAAGTATTGAACTATTTACTTTAAGCAATACGCAATCGGGGAAGCACGATCGTTCTCGGGCCCGGCACACATCGTGCCTGGTTATCGGATTGATCGACAACAGAGCAGGCAAATACACACATGTACAGTTGGTTAAAATAAAGTCAGTCGCAAATTAGGAGTCGAACTAATTAGTTGCATTGAGAATCTAATACACCTTCTCTATAATAAAATTCTAGTAAAGGCTGATCAGCGTTATTTACACGCGGTTGCTTGGATGCCTTTTGCTTAGTTTAATCAATGCATTATCGATTGTGCTGGCTATGGAAAGCGACTATGTCTTGAAGTGTTTTGAAAAGTAAGGAAAGAACAGTACAAATTAAATACATTTATACGCGGTTATTAGAAATTGTTTCATATATCGGCCTTTTTTAGCTGAAGCATAGCCAGAAGCATTGTCATCTACTACGTAGGAGGAAAGTTTTACGCTAAGTGGTCCACGGAACTATCCAGGAAGGCTCAAACTCTGAAAATATATGTGAAAGTACATATTTAGACCGCCATTGATGGCCGCCATTGTGGATACGAATCTTTGAAAATGCTGCGGTTACTTAAAGGGATATTGCCGGTCAAATATTTCACTTTTGTTTTTAATAGTCCACCTATTGGTCCATAAACAAAGTCTTGATTGTAAAATCGTTCTTGAAAGATACTGCAAGGAATACACAAATAGTAGGAAAACCATTGGACTTAATAGCTCCATTACTGAAACAGATAGGGTTAACAAACCAAAAGGGGTGCAATTTGTAGGGGCATAGATGTGTTTTCATTTATTTAAAGTATCGGGAAGGTAAATTCGTGAATATATTATAACTCAATTAAAACAAAGCAATTGAAATATGTTTTATGTTGGCAATTACAATCATTTTGACCATCAAACACAACAAATTTACGAAAAAATACAAATTTTGGTGACTACTTCGTTGTACGTATAATGGTGGAATGGTCCAATTAGTCGTTGTATTTTGTTCCTATAGTGGTGGTAAACAAAGATACATCAAACACTGTGAATAATAGAAATGGAACATAGTTTAGAAGCTGTTTTCCTATGAATAGCTAGGATTACTATCATAATATTTATTTATTACATAATTTGTGAGAACATTTGTTAATCGTAAAAAATGTATAAATTTGAGTGACGAAAATGTTGATTAAAATACTGAATAACGACTGAACACGCCGGGAATAGTGTGCTAGATTAAAAGTCGATATTCACTCAGCTATATGCGAATTTTTGCCTTTTTTGGTAAATTACACATAGAAAACTCATTTAAGTTGCTTATTTTAATTAGAACAGTACGACATGTCAAAAAATATCCGGGAAAATTTCTAAAGCGTCCTGTTATTACTGATTTTACAGGGTTTTGCAGTCCAATGGCAATGGTCCTATAATGGCACTGTGGTAAAAAACATAACTGAAACATACCAAAATACGATCAAAAGGCAATTAATTTTAGTAAATCAATAACATTTCATAAAATTATGTTAAAAAAATATAGTTGCGTTGTTATGTTATCATTCAGAGCGTTAACAAAAATAAGAGTTTCGTTAAGAAATCCTAAGAGTTTTGGAAAAATGATGACACAAAATAATGGACTTATCTGTCACTATATAACGGAATGACTCCAATTAACTTTTAAAGCCTTTGAAAAAACCAGAGAACATTTCACACTAACGTAAATAACTAAATTACTCTTAAATTATCGCGTGGAACGTATTTTAGTATAGGCACTGTATTTAGGCCAAATTAAAAAAAAGTGATCAGCAACCGGTCTCGTGGTACAGTCGTCAACTCGTACGACTTTACAACATGGGTTCAAGCTCCAAATGGACAGTGCATACGTAGGACTGACTATCCTGCTAAGGGGAATAATCCATAAATCACTGAAAGTCAACCCCACAAGTGGTACAGGCAGACCTTGACAGACAACGTTTGTTGAGCCAAAGAAGAGAAGAGTTCAGTCAGCAATACAGCGTTTTTAACTAATGAATAAAAAAGGGATCAATTCAGGGGCAATTCCAAGATAGGAATTGTATCAAAGTTGTGTTTCAGGTTAGGGATAAGATTCGGGTTCGAAATAAGTTCCGCAATCTAAATGCAATCAGAATCAGGTCCAGGAGCAGTATGGGTTCAGAGTCAGTTTCAGGACAGGTATGAGTGCAGTGAAAGTTCTGTTATAGATTCGAAATTAAATCCAAGACCGGCACCATAGGTACGGAATCAATTCCAGGATTTGGAATGGGATCGGGATCCATCAGATGATCGATATGGGATTAGGATTAGTTTAAGAACCGGATTAAGACTAGGATCAGTTTTTAGACCAGTGTAGGTTCACGGTCAATTCTAAGTCCTTTATAAGTTTGGAATCAGTTTCTGCACCGGTAAGGTTTTTGTTCCACGATCGACATCTGAACCAATTTAATGTGTGTTTGATGTGTTCTTTGGATTTAATGTGTTCTTTGGATTTAAGGTGCAACTGGGGATTATGTTGTTAAAAAAACCTTTGTTTACACCATAAAGCAATTCAAAACACTAAAACTCTATCGCGTAGCTCTGTAACCGGACCAAATTTACTGGTATTCTCTCTGTCCTTACAATTTCGCAGCTAGACGAGCTACGTGTGTTTGATTTCAAACTTTCCTTCTATGCAACAATAACAACAAAAACATCGAATCCCTTAAATGCTTGAAAACAGGTTTAGTAAAACTTTAGCTCTACAATTCCATGTCTACAATTCCATTTGGTACGGCTGAAGTTAGTTTTCTTTACTTTTGATTTTCTTTGAGTTTCTCTTACGTCTACTCTTTCACGCGTAACTACACGCTACCGAGCAGTTTACACATTGGACCACTGTTTAGCAGATCATTTGATAACTTTCAACGGAACGAATGATGGCGAATATATGATAAGTACAGTATCGGACATAAAGATAGAACCCTGGTGTTTTCAACGCAGCATGCACCTGTTGGGACAGGTTTATGTGTGGTTTGTGTGTTTGTGTTTGTGTGTGTGTGTATGTGTGTGTATGTGTGTGAACATGTGTGTGTATGTGCATGTATGTGTGTGTGTGTGTATGTATGTTTGAATGTGTATTGGTGTGTGTGTTTGTTTCACAAGTATGTCGTTTCGTATAGATTTGTTAGTAGTTTTTCTGTGTTTTGGGTAAGGTTTTTGATATAATAAGCAGAACCACCGCCCTCGCGATCAGTGTTTTTTCGATCTATTAACAACTTTACGGTCTTCTTTCGCCGTGGTCTTCTGAGGACGTCCGGTTGACTTGCGCGTTTCGGTTGTCCAAGCGCGTTTCAGTTGTAAAAGCGCGTTTTGGTTGTCCAAACACATTTCAGATGTCCGAAGCGCGTTTGCGACAAAAGTGCGCGATCGTTCCATTACAAACTCGATCGTTTTGCGCTTAATGCCAGCAGCCGCCATTCGCTTTATTATATGGCGCTGATCATCGGTACAATGTTTACCTCGACCCATTGTTACTAACATTGCTTGCTTGGACCGTCAAGAACGCGCTGGTTAAAAAGTTGGACACGGCTGATCCCGTGCTCAGCCTGCGTTCTGCTTCTACACGTGATGAATTACATCGTTGTAGAGCAGCAAAAAAAGCGTATGGATAAAAACTATCAATGAGTAAGCGAGTGAGTGTCTACCCATTTAAATCGAGAACCGAATACTGCCGCGCTCATGAAACAAAACGCCCATTGAAAAGAACAACTGCGCGCCAGCTCAATGCACGCACAAAGTTTAACATGCGCACACAACGTTCAACGCAGAGATGCACGCAGGCATTTCTATGGCGTGCACTGGAGAAACACCTGTAAGGGAATGCCGAGTTAATTGCTGTTGTGCGCGTGTCCATTTCACATCGCTGCGCATGCACATTCATCAACCAGCACACCTGCAGTTTCTTCCGAGGAACAAGCGCTGCTGTCGATGCAAACTTTAGCTGTTATCCAAGTGCAAACGCACGCTGTGTCACATGATAACACACATTATCAGAATACTTTCCATGCAATATGAAACCATAGCAAGCTACGTTTTTCAGACACAAACCCGCGCACTTGCAAATACACATTAAAAAGCACACTCTCTTTCTACCACACACACACACACACACACACACACACACACACACACACACACACACACACACACACACACACACACACACACACACACACACACACACACACACACACACACACACACACACACACACACACACACACACACACACACACACACACACACACACACACACACACACACACACACACACACACACACACACACACACACACACACACACATACACACACACAAACACAAGTAACGTGGTAAAACAAGTGCAAGGTGCGTTGAAAACACCAGGGTTCTATCTTTATGTCCGATACTGTACATGGGGTGCAATAGTGTGCCCGAAAAACTGTGCCGCAGTCTTGCGATACAAATCCGCAGATCCCGGTATCGTCAACGTTTTCACGTATCGTTCCGCAGTCTTGTGATTGACTCCCTCAGATTCATCAAAGTGTACACGGTCTTGAGTTCTATAAGAAAACCCTGTATAAACACATAAAAAATCATAAAACACAAAAAAGAAGAAAATAAATAAACACAAAACATATACTTCTTCTTCTTCTTCTTTGGCACAACAACCGCTGTCGGCCAAGGCCTGCCTGTACCCACTATTCAAGTGACTTTCAGTGACTTATTGTTATCATAGCAGGATAGTCAGTCCTACGTATGGGGGCACGGTCTATTCGGG
Source organism: Anopheles coluzzii (assembly GCF_943734685.1). Lineage (NCBI taxonomy): Eukaryota > Metazoa > Arthropoda > Insecta > Diptera > Culicidae > Anopheles > Anopheles coluzzii. Next base: position 20,141,106 of record NC_064669.1, read on the forward strand.
GCTTGAACCCATGACGGGCATGTTGTTAAGTCGTACGAGTTGACGACTGTACCACCAGGCCATATACAAAACATATACATAAATAATTAATTAATTGAATGTACAGCAGATACAGTGCTAACGTTAAACCTTGCACTTCACATACGTCGGACACAATCACTTAAAACCACTAACAGTTTTTTTTCTTTTCGAATTCTGGGGCCCTTCACGATTCTAGTCAGCTTTTTGTATAGAGTTTGGCAGTTGGAGGCTGAAATCATGTAAACACTCCATACAAAATCACACACAAAACTAGCTTGCAATTTTAAGTCTAGATTATTCTAGCCTCAAAGCTAGAATTAGATTCGAGTACCTGTTCGAAAAAATGGCAAAACAAGGTGATGTTTACATTTATCCCAAGGTGCATTCAAGGGATCAGGTGATGCAATATAGAATCAAAGTGTATGTAGTCCAGGTGGTCTCATAGCATGTTTTTAAAACCAAATTTTAACATCACTTTTTGACAGAACGGGTGAAAATGTTTGCTCAAACAAGCTTTCTGGAAGCTTGACGAATACACAAAACACTCTTAAAATCTTCATTCAGAAACAGAAGCGATAAAAATCAGCCTTCTAGATTGATACACCTTGGGATAAGCCCACCTGTATATTATACCGACTTAGATAGCTGCTCGAAAACTGCTATAGAATGCAAACAGCTGACAGGCTGAAATTTCAGCCTACGAACTTAAAACGGAAAGGGCTCCACTGTTAGGTAGTCTGTTAAATAGTTGTACTTTAAAACAGTGATATCCTATACGAGTTTGTTCTCATATTCGGGAGGCTGACTAATCCGACAATTCTTGTACTGCAATTATGGATATCAAAGCCTCATACAACTTTGTGTGTAATGTACTCCGGGATCAATCCGTTTAATAATTTGTAAATAAATATCAACGTCATATAAAGTATTATCTGTTTTACAGACATCCATTCTAGTATGGTCAACATAGTTCGTGATGTGTGTTTCATCTTGTAGTTGTTTATGTTTAGAGACGACGCATTTGAGTTTCTGTTGTCAAGAAATAAATAGTTGTACAATACTCAAGATGAGGAGCTAACAATGGTTTATACAGCTGAATTTTTCCAAACAAGTCTAGGGTAAATGTACCAATTGTGGTTATAGCACCAATCATGGCTATGACGAATACTATTTTCGTTCTAAAACAGTCTATTTGCATTTTTAAAACCACGGAAGGATTTTTCATTTCAAATATAAACATTTTAACACATTTGGGCTTCATGAGTTCCCAAGTGTGAATATGTGTTTTAAGCATCATTTATTTGTAAAATTTTATAAAATCGAATCAGTTTCCTCAAAATAATGCAGTCTTGAGTGACTTTCATATGAAGAGTGCGAAATTTGAAGCCACTCGCATCGCCTTATTGCCAAATGCGCTCTTGTGCTTCCCTGATATACTATGGCTACGATTCTTCATTAAAACAAATTCAAACAGACCACCCTGATTTGTGCTCCACTTCGTATCGCTCTGAAACGGTAGCTTTTGAAATTTTTTGAAGGATTAGCCCCATCAATTGTTCGATTAATTGAGCGTGACTATTTGACATTTTGCTGAGTACTTATTTTTACAGGGGTAAAATCGATATCTTGATGACATATAGCCATAATTGGTACACTTACCCTAAATCATTTTTTATTCACAAAACAAACAAAACAAAACAAAAGTGAACAAAGAGCCGGGCAATTAACCTGTCCGCTCCTAATGTGGAGAAGCAATTCTGAAATAACTATTTCAGATAATTCAACGGAAGAATTATCGCAAAGTTCATTAACTTTCGATCCTATTTCTATCGATATCGACATCGAAAATCTTTCATTGGAAAGCAAAATGGCGAATGAAGCTGATCTCACGGAACAGATTAAAAATCTTTCTATTGTGATAAACTATATGTCGGAAAAAATAACCCAGCACGAAGAACGTTTAAATAACACGGTTCATGTGCGCGAACAAAGAGTAGAAATTGAAACTCAACCAACAGCGTCAACTGATTTCGGAAGTATGTTTAAAATACCCGATCCCATAAAAATGTTACCATCATTTAACGGGAATAAAAAACAATTAACGTGTTGGTTAAATACAGCTGAGGAAACATTAAAAATATTTGAAAGTATTGTGCCACCAAATACTTTTCGAATTTATTTCACTGCAGTACTCAATAAAATAGAAGGTCATGCAAAAAACGTATTGTGTGTCAATGGCACTCCTTCTAATTTTAGTGAGGTTAAAGCTATTTTAATAGACGCCCTAGGAGACAAAAAAGAATTGTCATCTTATAATTGTCAATTATGGCATAACCGCATGGAAGGAAGTGTTGAAGAATATTATAAAAAAACTAAACAGATAGTGTACAATATAAAATCTAGTGCTAAACAAAATGCAAAATACAGCGCTCAATGGGACGTAATTAATGATTTTATAGATGAGTATAGTTTAGCAGCATACATAAGCGGATTACGCAAGCCCTATTTTGGCTATACACAAGCCGCTCGTCCAAAAAGCATCGAGGAAGCGCATGCTTTCTTGTGCACATTCACGTCTAACGAAAACAATAGAAACTTCAATACAGGAACTGGGTCGTTTAAGGCAAATAATTTTTCAAACGAAAAAATAACCAAAACACAATCATTAGCTATCAACAAACCTAATTCATATAAAATAGAACCAAGGAATAGTAAAATAGAACCGATGGAAGTCGAAACTACTAAGAGCAGGTTGACGAGAAATAATGCTTCTCTTTATAACCATGAGATTGTTACCAATTCGGAAGATGACGAATTATTGGTAAATTTTTGGGAGGCACAAGGGAACCTCATGAAAAAATAGTAAATTATATTCCTTATATAGAAAGCAAAAATTTAAAATCTGGCATTATCATAAAATTGCTTATTGACTCGGGAGCAAATAAAAACCTCCAGAGGCCCGGAATAATCAAAACTAATATGAAAACTAAATCATCCCAGATAAACAATATAAATGGTTCTATTATCATGGAGAAAGAAGGAAAAGCAAATCTTATAGGGTTTGGCCTACCCCTGCAAAATTACCATGAAATTAAATTTCATTAATTTTTTGATGGACTAATTGGAGCTGAGTTCATGGCACAAACTAAAGCTAAATTGGATTTTGAAAACGAGACAGTTTCTTTCGAAAACTGTACCGTTCGTAAAATATCATCCCTTAGACTATGTTTACCATCATATCATAACCATTAGCACTTTAAGCAATGGTGACTGGTTTATTCCTTGTCATCTAAAATTAAGTGACGGAATAATTATTGAACCAGGCTTAGATAATTCAACGAATAAAAAATCTGTCATTAAAATAATGAGCAAATCCTGCAGTAAACCAGACAATTTAGGAACATTTGGATTAAATGTTAATAATTTTGAAACTATAACACCTATCCCATTAACTACTCAGGATGAATTAAAAGTCGAGGATATTGAAAAGATTATACGGTCAAACCATCTGTCTAACTTTGAGTTAGATGAGCTTTTAGGAATAATTCACCAACATCAGCAAGTATTATTGAGAACTAATGAAAATTTGACAGCAACTAACGTGGTGAAACACAAAATAGTAACGAAAGATTAGGAACCCACTTACACAAAAAGTTACAGATATCCACATCATCTGAAACATGATGTAGAAGAACAAATCAAGGAATTATTAAAAAGCGGTATAATTTCTCCTTCATGTAGCCCATACTCATCACCCATATGGGTGGTTCCAAAAAAAATGGACGCCTCTGGAATGAAAAAAATCCGAGTGGTTATTGACTATCGTAAATTAAACGACAAAACAATTAACGACAAATACCCGATGCCTCAGATCGAGGAAATTTTAGATAATCTTGGCAAGTCCTCATACTTTTCCATATTAGATTTAAAATCTGGATTTCATCAAATAGAGATGGACCCTTCACATCGGGAAAAAACGGCATTCAGTACCCCTAATGGTCATTACGAATTTAACAGAATGCCATTCGGGCTCAAAAATGCCCCTGCTACCTTTCAACGGGCAATGAACGGTATTCTTGCCGAGTTAATTGGTAGAATTTGTTTTGTGTATTTAGATGACATAATTGTTGTTGGAAAAGACTTGCAAACCCACTTAAAAAATCTTTCAGTGGTATTAAAACGTCTAGCTATGTTCAATCTTAAAATTCAGCTAGATAAGTGTGAGTTTTTACGTAGAGAATCTGAATTCTTAGGACATGTTGTAACATGTGAGGGAATCAAGCCAGACCCCGAAAAAGTAAAAAAAAATTTGGAATGGAAATTACCTACATCTAAGAAAGAAATCAAGCAATTCTTGGGGTTAGCTGGATATTATAGAAGATTTATTAAGGATTATTCGAAAATAACCAAACCACTTTCAAAATGTTTGAAAAAAGAGGCAAATGAAAGCTTTGAAAGCGAAGAGTTTAAACAAAGCTTTGAAAAATTAAAAGCAATAATCGCATCAAACCAAGTCCTGTCATACCCTGACTTTACGCAGGAATTCATTCTTACAACCGATGCAAGCGATTACGCTCTCGGGGCAGTTCTGTCGCAGATACAAGATGGAATTGAAAAGCCTCTAGCATTTGGTAGCAGAACACTGAATGATACTGAATTAAAGTATTCCACTACAGAGAAAGAAGCGTTGGCAATTGTGTGGGCAGTACAAAAATACAAGCCTCATTTGTATGGTAGAAAATTTACACTCGTTACAGATCACAAACCGCTCATATTTATAAAATCTTTAAGCAAAAATTCGAAAATTTTGCGCTGGCGTTTAGAGTTAGAAGATCACGAGTATGATATCAAGTTCAAGGAGGGCAAAGCCAATGTAGTTGCTGACGCCCTGAGTAGGAAATCGAACAATGTAATACAAGTCAACACAAATACAGATCACTCAATTATAACAAATCCTGCTAGTAGCTTAAGCAGCTATTCTGACGTAGGTACACCGGTGGACAAAAAGATAGGAAAAAAATTTGTTGTGTGTTTTTTTGCGTGCAATAGGTGTGTCATCGCCAACAGTTGTTGTTGTTGTTAGTATGGTTTAGAGAGGCTTTGGCTCCTGCGGAGTTCGTTGGCCTCTTATCGCCAACAGATCGAGGCGTATGTTGTTGTTAGTATGGCTTAGAGAGGCTTTGGCTCCTGCGGAGTTCTTTCGCCTAACGTTCGAGGCGTACTGAATTTGCAATCGCTGTTTGTTTGCCTTTTATACTCGCATTTGTGGTGCGCTACTTATCTGAGTTTTGAGTAACGGCAGTGTTTTTCGGTAGTATAAAAAGAGATCCAAACCGTGTTGCGCTTCATTCTTCATTCAGTGGTAAAGGTGAAAGTTTGCGATTTGAAAATTCCACAAGTTCATCATGGGTCGCGGAAAGCACTGCACTCCAGAGGAGCGGAAACATATTCAGGGTTTGTATCGTGAGAACGTGCCTATCAAAACCAACTGCAAGGCGTTCGGCCGTTCGCAGACGTTTGTGGACAACGCCATTCGTAGCGAGGCTACGGGTAAATCCACAGGTCGTCCGCGAAAAACAACGGCTGACGTTGACGCGCAGATGGTTGAGACAATCAGGGCGGACCCTTTCAAAACTTGCAATCGTATTAAGTAGGAGCTTAGATTGCAAGTTTCGGCGAAAACGGTGTCGCGCCGTTTACACGCCGGTGGGTTCTGTGCCCGGAAACCACGAAAGGTTCGTAAGCTAATGCCGCACCACGTAGAAGCGCGCATTCGGTTTGCCGAAGAGCATTTAGCTGCATCCATCTTTTGGTGTAGCAAAATATTTTTTTCGGATGAGTCCAGAATCAATCTGGATGGTTCGGACGGCACTAAATACGTCTGGCGCCTTCCTAAACAGGCGTATCATCCAAAAAATACTATAAAAACCCTAAAGCACGGAGGCGGCCACGTAATGGTGTGGGGTTGCTTCTCCTGGCACGGCCCGGGTCCTTTGTTCCGTCTCAAAGGGACACTGAACTCGGAAGGGTATAGAAACATACTACGTCGTAAGATGTTGCCACACGCCCGACAAAAATTCGGAGAAGAAGAGCAGCACATCTTTCAGCACGATAACGACCCAAAGCATACATCGCGATTAGTTAAATGTTTTTTGGCAAACGAGGATGTGCAAGTTCTACCGTGGCCTGCGTTGAGTCCAGACCTCAACCCGATTGAGAATCTGTGGTCAACTCTCAAGCGTCAGCTTAAGAACAAGCATGCACGTTCTGCCGATTCGCTATGGAGACGCTGCAAGGCTATGTGGAAACGCATAGACAGAAGCGAATGCCGTAACCTCATCGGCGATATGGCCCTACGCTGTGAGGAAGTGATAGCGAATAACGGTCAACACATTGACCGTTAGAATATGTTTCCGCTCTGTGGAACACCGCAACACCACCTCCCAACAACCACTTAAACAGTCCTTTTCAGGGCTACCAAATATTTCCGACAAGAACTATGTTTTTCGGTCACAGAAAAAAGTTCCTATTTTTATGTCCACCAGTGTACCATACCGCTCAAACATCTCCTGACTATTTCATGCATCATAGCGAAAGACCAATTAATTAGAAGATACCATAATGGAAAACAAACTGCTATACTTGTCCCACAATCTTTATTTCAATCGTTTCAAAATGTGTACAAACATCATTTTGACATTAAAGGTCACTTTGTTATTACTGCTACTATGAAAGAAGACGTAACAAACGAACAGCGTCAAGATATTATCGTGCAAAAGGAACATGACAGAGCTCATCGTGGTATTCATGAGGTAGAACAGCAACATAGACGATCTTACTTTTTCCCTGGTATGGTTAAAAAAATAAGAAAGTGGAATAATGCATGCCAAATTTGTTTCCAGCACAAATACGAACGGAAACCATACAATATCAAAGTGTCTCCTAGACCCATAGAATCAGCACCTTTTGTCAGAGTTCACATAGACATCTTTGGCTTAGACAAAAACAATTACCTTACAGCAATTTGCGCATTTTCTAAGCATTTACAAGCCATTAAGATTGAATCCCGAAATACAACAGACATCCAATCAGCGTTAAGCCTATATTTTTCAAGATTTGGTATTCCTAAAATTATAGTTTGCGACCATGAAAATTCTTTCAAAAGCATACAGCTAAAGAACTTCTTAAGTAATTTAGGGACTACCATTGAATTCGCGTCATCTTTAGAGTCGAACGGACAAGTGGAGAAAACTCATTGTACATTGATGGAAATATTTAACACAAACAAGCATAAATTTCCCGATCTACATTCTGAACAGTTAATATCTATCGTCATAGCAATGTATAACGACACAATTCACTCTGCAACGCGCTATACACCTAATGAAATAATATTCAACCAAAGTAATACAACGAACCGTGAAAACATAGACAAAACTGCAAGAACTATTTTTCAAAATGTTATACAAAACTTGAACAAATCAAACAAACGCATGATGAAAAACAACAATAGCAAAGAAGATCCTCCAGCAGAAAACCTTTTAAACCCACTATACATAAAAAAAAGAACTAGAAAAAATTGGACCCACGATTTATAAAATACGATTGTATCGCAGAAAATAAACACACCATTGAAACATCACAACACATAAAACGCAACAAAAAAAAACTTAAAAGAATTAGGAATAATTAAATATTGAAATGAAATGAACTTTTCAACAGATACGTGTAGTTGGTGCATAAAAAAAACAGGTAGACCTAGTTAGGATAGGATTAAGATAAATATTATAACGTCTATGAAAAAAAAATCCCTTTATGAATCGAGCGAGGACGTTCGTCCCCCCCCCCCCCCCCCCCGAGAAATTATGGTAACACTATGGGCGCACATAGATTACCATAGTTGGAAGCAAGATGACGAAGCTGTGAAGTATTTGACAGAGTAATACAAACGCGTCTCACGGACTGCCCGAACTCGTTACGCCCGGAGCCGAACGTAGCCTGTCGTGCACTCGATCGCTCTCTTTGCGTTCAACCTTCACCCAGTACGGTTCGATAATAAAGTGTGTTTAAAATAAATAAATTATAACGACTCATATTTATATATATTGTATATATATATATATATATATATATATATATATATATATATATATATATATATATATATATATATATATATATATATATATATATATATATATATATATATATATATATATATATATATATATTGTATATATTTATGGTATATATTTATATATATATATATATATATATATATATATATATATATATATATATACAAATATGCGTGCCATGCTTGTTCTTGGGCAGCTATCCTCTAGAACCTGAGCGACTCCCCCAGACTCCTACCGGTTCTCTATCCCCAGCCAGATTGGTGGCAGACGGTAGAAACCGGATTTTGCAAACAACTATGCTTATCGCTTTTTTTGCCACCTTCACTGACGTTGAAGGAAAAGGATCCAAACCAAGGTATATGGTATGACGAAAGGTAAAAAGGTTTTCGTGAAGCATACTAGTCTTTGCCGACCTCCCTTCTAGCTACAGATTTTGAAAGAGTCACCACCCACCCTCTCCATCTCTTCCAGCTGTGGGTTTATCCATAGGGAAAGAGTGAAAAATCACCAACGAAATTTAAACCAGCACGTTTGTTAGCCAACACATCCGTACTAGGGCCAGTTGAATGCCGAAAAATATTAATAATAAGTCATAGCTTCTGCTGGTACGCGAAGAACTTAACAGGTCTATTGTTGAAGCCAGTTTGGCGTTCAGCGACAGATCTCCGAGCTTATACGGGGATGCCCCCACGAGCCCCTTATTTTTTTCTATTGAGAATGGAAAACCAGTTTCCTTCCGCCTGGGTTCTAGATGTCCTTGCTCTGTCTCTGCACTGTTTCGAAGAGTGTGGGAGAGAGACAGGAAGAGAACATTCGCTTTCTTCTCGGATTTTATCTTCCCAGATCGAGTCCAGAGCAGTGAAGCAAACCGCTAGAGTACCTCTGGAATCAGAATTTGGCGATGACTTTAAGTAGTTATATAAATCGTAAACTTGTTCTTGAAACCCCTCCCTACTCCCATCTTAATAGGTTGGCAATTCGCTTGCAATTCTTCCTTCGTTCATACTTATGCTGCTCATTGGCAAAATCTTCAGCATCTACATACATATTAAAGGAGACTGGTGTGCGCTAGACGTCGACTAAGATTCGATCGAGCATAATGTGGCTTTTTTTCATGTTCTTCTTCTTAGTTCCATCTCTCTCGGCTCCGAATCTCATCCCTTTTGTTCACCCTGGGACTCCCGCTGTTCGCTGGGGCAAGATTTTCTCATATTACGAACGGTTCTAGCCAGTGCCAGAGAAAGTCCCCATTGGCAGTGCGAGCGACCGCTTTAGGTTCGACGTTCTGTTCGTATTTCTTGTTCTCCTCTTCCTCATGTTAAACAACTCATTCTAAGCGAACGTGGCCATTAACCTCTGGCTATAATCTGCACAACCAGCACGTCTCAATCGAAATCCTCCAAGCGAGCGTGTGTCTATGACCTATGATATCAGCACAGATCACCGAGAATTATCTTGCTTCGTGCACTGTTGATTAGAAGTGTTCTCGTAGCGCGTAGTTTCTTTTTGGTCTTGCCCATTGGGAAAGGTGCGCAGCCTGACCAAGCACGCGAAATTCTTTATTCTGTAGTTTAGTATATGTCCGGAGGATGAATGTAGTAACAGGACGGGCGTGATAGGTCCAAGCAGCAGCAACAGATTGATCTGTTATTGAGTGTCGAACGCAACTGATGCACCATCCAATTCGTTCGCTGCAAAGTCTGTGCGGTCCGCTGCGCCTCTGACATAAGACTCTACTTTTGCGCAAAGCCACGATAAATGTCCGCAGGACGCAGCTATTTGTTGGTTAGCACAGGTTGCATGCACCCAGGTGATACTCTTGAATCCGTCTCTTCTCTTTGTCATCGTTTGTCGTCGTTAAAACCTGCAGGACGAGTTTTGCACATGCAGGAGCGGCGGTATATCCCGTAAATTCAAAACATGCCATCCCATAGGTTTTACTCGCACGCAGCATGACATCAGAGATGGTGAGCGATAGTTCAGACAGCATGCGCTTTCGCTATCCACTCGCTCATACGGAAAAATGAGATCATTCGGCCGAAAGATTTAAAATTTGGAAATACAGGCGGTCCCCGAGATACACGGTATCTTTTATATACGGATTCGGAGATACGCGGTTTTCTGAATTTGACAATTCTTTGGGTGAATTGTACTGATTTGACACAACAATAATAAATTGCCAAATAATTTCCGTTTTGATCGAATGTTAAAAACTATTTCAAAAGGTTTAATCCTGTTGTATTCAGTCAGAATCATATCAAATAATTCATAAAGTGACTAAAACCGCCTCCTACTTGCAAAATTACATGAAAATTAGTGGTATTTTAGCTGGAAATCACGAGATTCGACTTACGCGGAAATTCGAGATATGCGGTATTTTGCGGCCGTTTTCGGTCCTCATTAACCGTGTATCTCGGGGACCGCCTGTATATCAACAGGCTCAGCCATATTCACCAGGAGACAGGTAACTGTGTGTGCGTTTGTATATTTTTTTGCGTAAAATTCTAAAAATAGATTTACATGAAACAATCTGAACAGAGCTATCTAGCCAGAGAATTTTTGGAGAACCGTTGAGGAAAATCGCTCCACTGGATTGTAGACAACCTCCAGTCAGTGCACGTTTAAGTGTCCAAAGGTCCTAGCGCTACTCGACGCGCGACGAGATATTGGGTTAATATTGCATAATTTATGTACCCCCGTTCGAGAATAAAGAAAGGTTCGCTCATGGGCGCCCATATTCAAGTAACACCAAAAGCACTACCAGCACCTAGAACCTTTTATACCTCCCCTTTTCCGTTCCAGAGTTGTCGTGAGCAAACCTCAAAAGCAAAGTAAGCTTAGTTTAGAGATTTTGCTTTTGCTTTTCGGTTATCTGCTTTCTCTCAAGCGGGAGTGGACTCCGCGATCCGCTCATTAACTTTGGGGTCTTTTTTCGCTTTGTCTTACTTTCATTATTGCCGCCCGTTCCGCTCTTTCACTGTAGGGGCCATGCCTGTCTTGATTCGGTGCTTTCCTGTCACCCATGAACCTTTGCACATAGTTTCTTCCCCATCTTGCCCGTTCGTTCTTTCGCTGTAACATCCAAAAGACATCAGAACTTGACCCACGCTGTCAGTGGGCAGAGTGATCACGCCACCGGAAAGAAAATGGGTCGCAATCCGTTCTTTCTCGATGCCATGCGCTCGTTCACTTTTCGTTTCGCTCGCCGGGCTGCCCTGCCCCGGGATCCCCTTTCCCTCTCATGTTCCGATTTATGACTGTTCTGAATTATTAATGCGCCCAAAGCGAGCGGACAAGTGGGTGAAAAACGAAGGCGATAAAACCCCGAAGATAGAACCAATTGCCGCTAACTAGCCGCTGACGGCTTGGTGCTATCCTTTCGCCGAGAGGTCTTGCTCTATTAACGTTCGGATTTAGAGGCAAATCGAGATCGGTTTAAGCGGATTGGTGTGAGGGATCGAATGAAAATGCTGTGAGAATATGTTAAGGTAGTTTAAGTTCTTACTCGTATGACTTAACAACATGCCCGTCATGGGTTCAAGCCCCGAATAGCCCGTGCCCCCATACGTAGGACTGACTATCCTGCTATGGTAACAATAAGTCACTGAAAGCCAAGCTCACTCCATTGGGTACAGGCAGGTCTTGACCGACAACGGTTGTTGTACCAAAGAAGAAGAAGAAGAAGTTCTTGAGTATGTAAAACATTCTGAGCAAAGAAAACGATTCAGTTCACATAATTATACTGAAAAATGATTGTTCTTTGTGTTAGCCATATCCTTTAAGCAGTGTTCCAACCCAACCTCTATATATATATATATATATATATATATATATATATATATATATATATATATATATATATATATATATATATATATATATATATATATATATATATATATATATATATATATATATATATAAATATATGTAAATATATATATATATTCATATATATATATTCATATTCATATTCATATTCATATTCATATTCATATTAGTGGTATATATATATATATATATATATATATATATATATATATATATATGTGTGTATATTCATATATATATATATATATATATATATATATATACATATATATATAGACTTCTTTTCCAAGCATCTTGATCAAATATGTTTTGCTCTTGCTCTAGACATGCCTACAGATTTATTAATTTTTATGATGATTGTGAGGAGATGTTTTGGAATGCTTTACAGGATGTTGGGGGGGATCCTTGGGAAAACTCCTCCATCTACTGGTTGGAAAAGTTGGGAGGCGAGTGGGATGCTTAAGAGTGCAAAAAGAAATAATCCTCTTCTTCTTCCGTAGCCTCCCTTTATCACACATCCTTTCCTATCGCTCGCTCGTTCGTTTTGTTTTATCTTTCTCTCTCTGTATATATATTAAACTATTTCTGACACCCGCTCGTTCTCTAACGAAAGGGTACCTCTTGCTCGTCCTCGGAATCTCACTCTCGTTCGCTTTCGCCCCATTCCATCCCGCGCTCGTTGAGCCATCTCTCTCTCTCTATCTCTCTCTCCCTCTCTCGCGTACGCAGATCTCTCGTTTTTGCTTTGGTGAAAAGAAGCATTCACTATCCTGCTTCTACATGCCTTCCTGAGCAAGATACACTGTCCAAGAGGAACCCCGCTGCACGATTCTCCCGGTTTTCGTGGTATCTCGCTCGCACAGCGCTCGGTAGGCTACGCGCTGTACTGTCTTCATCTCATCCTGCTCCTCGTGCTCTCTCTCTCTCTCTCTCTCTCTCTCTCTCTCTCTCTCTCTCTCTCTCTCTCTCTCTCTGTCTCTCTCTGTCTCTCTCTCTGTCTCTCTCTCTCTCTGCCTTTTTTTTTCTCTCTTTCTCATACGGAGCTAGTTTAACTCCTTCCCTTCCCATGAAAATACCACTTTGTGGCTGATGGGACCTCTAAAGCTTATATGTTTGTGTGAGTATATGTGTGACTGCTCCCTCTCTGTCTGTGGTTCGCCAGATCGGGCGAGCTTGAACGCGTGCGCACACCCGCAAGCTCTTACGCGCGCACTCGCGCGCCGTTCGCCTTTGCGCGCAATATCGTGGCAAGGCAAGGTACGAGGGAATTCGATGGCCCCTAGCATGCCGTTTTCGAACTCTATATAAACGTTGGCACATAATCCGCACTCGATCAGTCTAACTTTTTTCGTAGCTAATCGTTGATCGTAGCATCACCAAACCAGGAAGCGCACCGTCGAGCAGCCCCCCTTACACTACGCCAACTATAGACGATCTTGTGTGCATGTGTGAGTGTTGCTGTGAACGAAAGTCCTTTCTGCTGCTGCGAACACATTCCGTACCAATCAAACCACTGGCCAAATATCCTGACCACATCCTTCAAAAGCCTGCGCGCCCGTTGCATCCTTACTACCCGGGAAGTTGCGCGATCAAAGTTCAAACCTTTGGTAAACGATTAATAGAACGGAGTTTAGGAGGACCAGGTTTCCCTCTCTGCTTACCAGGGGGTCACGTGTGTGCGATAAGGAGTTTCCGGAGGTGCATGCCATTCGTTCGCTAGCGTGTTTGTACAACACAACAACAAGCTGCAATCGTTTTAGTTCCACAAAGTGACTGAGTGTACGCATGTGTGTGTGTGGGTGTGTTGGTGCATCTAGCTTTTTTGTTATTTGTTGCTCGTGGTTTTGTTACACTATTTTGTTAAATTTTTGAAGTTAACATTAAAACTGTTTGTAGAATTAGCGTACCGGTTGAACGTTCGGGGATGTTTGTTGCCTAGCAAAACGGAGTAGCAAAAGGTACAGTTTTGTTTTGGTTCGTTACGATTGGTCGGACCGATTTAGTTATCCTCGTTCGCGACGCCGCGCGCTCATGTGTTTCTCATTGCTGCGGTCAGTTCTTTTGTTGTAGTGTGAGAAATTATTCTTGCTGGACAAGAATTTAAAACCCGCCAGCTCTTACGGCCGGAAACACACTTGCACGCTGCATTGCGTGAGTGTTACGTGTCTGCGAAAGGATCGCCTGAAAAACCCCCTGCTAAGATATTGCAGAAGCGGACAGACTAAACCGAAACACAGGATGGCTTACACCGGGCTGATTCTGGCCGTGCTGACCATCATACTGTCGGTCGTGTGCTACTTCAAGATACTGTACGAATGGCACCGGAAGGTGCGCATTCAGACCGTACGGCCGTCCCGACTGCAGAAGCTGGCCACCGCTGCCACCACCCTCCCACAGCAATCAACCACCGAGCTAATGACGTTCCCGCAGGCTCCAGGCCCAGTGCCGTGGCCCATCCTCGGCAGCCTTGCATTTCTCGGCCAGTACGATGTGCCGTTCGAGGGCTTTACTGCCCTGGCGAAGAAGTACGGAGACCTGTACAGTATCACGCTCGGGTCGACCCGCTGCCTGGTGGTCAACAACCTCGACCTGATCCGGGAGGTGCTCAACCAGAACGGGCGCTACTTCGGCGGCCGACCGGACTTTCTGCGCTTCCACAAGCTGTTTGGCGGCGATCGGAATAACTGTAAGTACCGTATAGGCTACAAAAAACGTGGTGTGGGAGTTTTGCGCAGGTAATGATTAAGTTTCGATTCCTCACAATTGTTGTGATGTCCAACCAAGGAAGAAAAATCAAAACGTCTCAAAAACAACATGTACTAACAGCATGGAATACTGTTCTACGCCGTATGCCTCAGCGAGCCTTCGAAGCAGGGTGGCGCCAAGCGACCGGCACTGGTTTTCCAATCTGGGCCAGAGAAAGTGAAACCCCTCGCACGTCCTTACGCTAACGGCCTCTTACACCTTTTGGAGCTCTAACCGGATCGGCTCGATCTGGTTGATATCCGATGGGGCCGATTGAACGGTCCTGGAGTTGCTGGGAGCTCCCCATCTGTGAAAGAGTGAACGGTGCACACGCGTCAGGTGGCTGTGCAAAATGTGCTCCTCACACACGCGTTGGTGGTTTTGTTGCACGGAGCGATTTTGTTTTAAACAGTGCTGTGATCGTAGAGAAACAAAGAGAAGTGGCCATAGAGAGAGAGAGAGAGAGAGAGAGAGAGAGAGAGAGAAGAGAGGAAAAGAGAGGGATGGATATATTGATAGCTATAGAGAGAGAAAGATAGAGAAAGAGAAAGATAGAGAAAGAGAGAAAGGCAGAGAGAGATTGTGGGGTTTTTAAACTGCAGTACTTGGAACGGATGCAGAGAGTGGAAAGGCATACGAGGAGATGAATTGTTCAAGAAATTCACCTCTTTCCCGGTCACGTTCCTCAAATGGCACCTTGGTGAAATAAGTTGAGTCGGGTGGAAGTGAAAACGGCGGGTTGGTAATAATGTTGGTGAGGATGTTTTAGAGAGGAAATAGGAAATAATCGACGCAAGGGGAAAGTTGCTGCCGGGTAAAGAAGCGATGCCGCCGCCTGCGGGGTGGGAGTACCACAAACACAAACACAAACACACTCATACACACACACATCCCCACACACACACACACATGCAGTCTAAATATATATATATATATATATATATAGTCTAAATATATATATATATAAATATATATATATATATATATATATATCTAAATATATATATATATATATATATATATATATATATATATATATATATATATATATATATATATATATATATATATATATATATATATATATCTAAATATATATATATATATATATATATTTATATATATATATATATATATATATATATATATATATATATATATATATATATATATATATATATATATATATTTATAGACACACACACGCATCTTCATCACCTGGATGTTCTCCCCTGGGTGCCCTTCTTAGAAATCACACACTCCAAAGAGCAAATCGGTGCACAAAAATCATGAGGGGAATGCTGGTGGGAATTTGAGAACAAAGGGGAAATATCTTACAAAATAGATATACGTCATAAAGTGATTACACGAAGAAGTTTCTAAGACGCACAATAGTGATGGGACCATATGGTGGGACTCACATCGCCGTAGCAACTAACCTATATATTAGCTAAACTCAATCCGTCGACGCGGCTGTCAAAATCCTTTGTTCCCTCAAGAAAATATTGGAGAGGGGGGTGGTCGTGGGGGAATTTTTGGATTGGTCTACCTTGCCTTACTCTGGGACAAGCCCAAGTTAATGTCGGAATCCAAAGCGCCATGCGCACCATGGTCCTTCAAACCGGATTCCGACGACAAGCCCCCTGAAAAACGCACATCAAAATACGATGCCTGGACGCACCGGGAGGTTGTATTACGTCAATCAGCACTTCCTGATATTGTTGGCCACGTTTCGCAACCAGCCGGGGTTTGCCCCATATTAAGCATTGACGTTAGTTTTTTTCACCCTTCCGATTTCTGTTTAATGAATTCATAGTCGTACCCTTTAGGTGGCGCGGCTCGTCTGTCATCGCTTACGTAGCTAGAACAATTCTGCGACACTCTTACGGGGCATTTCGGTGGAAAAATGGGCTAGAATACACAGTGAGGGAAGTTAATTATTTGTGTGTCTTGCTTGTGCAGCTTGCATAAGCAGTTGTTAAGGGAGAATTAATTGCTTCCATTGTCTCTAGCGAAGCTGAAGTAAATATCGTATTTAAAGTTTGCTCCTAGCTGCACATCTATGTACATCTATGCACATTTCTTGAAATCTTCGAATACCAAAAAGCACGCCTGTGAACCTTTTTTATCTGATCAACTCAGGCCGCTCCCTCGTGTACCAACGTCAATCAAGTCCATTGACCATCAATATCCGGTCACGGAGGTGCTTATAGTGGAAAAATACAAATATGAACGGTATAATCAAGCCATTTCACATCATCTGAATGGCGCATGTAAAGACCTTAACCACCAGGACAGTCTAGCAGGAAAAGCAAAAGAAGCAAGCAAATACTAGTAAAAAGAGGTGGGGCCAAAACAAAAAAAAATCCCGTATCAGCACACTGCAGCTTGCGCGACCCGAACCCGACGCTGCACACGCTTACCCCCGATTTAGCTTTGCTGCGCAACTGGAGAAAATAAACATACACGAGTACGGCACAACTGCAACAACGCTCATTTCTTTGGGATTCGGTGTGCAGTTGCGCACCCTGTTGTGCCTGGAAAGCAGGCCAACAAGTAGACCGTAAGACAGAGACCTCTGGTCAGGTCGTGCCTGTCGTGAGTTAAACACCTTCTCCTCCACCAACAATCTTTCATGGACAGCTGATTTCCACTAAGCATTATGAGACCCAATTATTCATTGCTCCATCGTTTGACTGGGATCACGTGACAAACAATGAGATCAGGTAACAATGGCTGCCACCTGTGTTTCAGACCTAAGCTCAAATTCAGAAACATTCTTATCAAAATGGACTATGTAACGTAAAGCGCCATTGCCTTATCTTAATTATAGTGAGCGCTGACACACATACATCTCATCACTCTCGTTCCGACAGCAAACCTTTGAAATAGACAGACGCACTATTGTTATAGCCTAAGCATTCTACTACTTCGTTTTGAAGTTAATCGACCTTAGTGTGGACTATGTCCGCCGAAATCCGTTGGCCATCGTACTCATATTTCACTCATTTACCCTCATTTCACAGCCGCTTTGGGCCAAAATTTGGGTGTCGGTAATCACTTTGAAATACGTTCATTCCCGTTTATATCGATCGAATTCCGCGAGTTTTTGAGGCGCGGATTCTTGTAGAAGTTAGTTTTTGTAATTTTCATGTTCATGTTTTAATAGGAAAGTGTTACTTTATGAAGAGTAGATGAAGCAATATATCAAATGAATGTTATTTTAGTTATTTTAGGTTTTTTCTTTTAATCCACAATTAAATCGAATAGATATACAACACGTGCAATCGAAATTAACCAGCCAACATGAAAAAAAGCCATGACAAAAGTCATTTTGAAGAGAACGCCGAATGGCTTTCGGTGAACGAAGTTCATTCTCTGGCCAAATATATTCAGACTATCTTTATCTCCTCCTTTCTTTCCTTTTCTTTATCTTTTCTTTATCTACCGCATTTGCTCTGATCACATGTTCCACTTGTATTAAAAGTTCTCGACTATGACACAAAGGAAAGATTGGTTCTTTGTTTCTTTCTATAGGTGCTCAAGCTTGTGAAATTAGATTAGCTACACCACCACCAGCCAGAAATGGGATATAAAAGGTAACACAATACAATCGCAGAGATAAATACAGCGCAGAAGTACAAGTAGATCAAAAACGGCAAACTAAAACAGGTTGGTGGGTTTGCCATAATAATTAATGTATGTAGGTGTGTGTACGTGTGTACTGTTAGCAAAGCAACAAAAAGGGGCAAAATTGGGGATCCGATAATCATCAGTTTGTTCCCTAGATGATCGGCCGTCTGATGTTCACACGTAGTTAATCTACCAGAAGATCATTTTTTGCCCACACTATCTCTCTTCCTCCTTCCGGGCGCTGTTCTCAGATAATCGAGTGCTTCATTTCTCTTCCTAGATCTTTGAATGGGCAATGGAATGGCTCTACGTGAAAACTGCGGAAACGGGAGACGAGAAAACTGCTCAGGGAAAAGGGAAGAAATCATGAATAATTCAGCATGCCTTGATAGGATCGGAGTATGTGTGTATGTGTGTGTAGGTGGGTGCGTTAAAAATGTTCCCTTTCCCTTTCGCCGTGCCCCAGGTCAGTTGAACAGTTACGCTCGAGATCTCGTCTTTGCAGATAAAGATAGTGCTGCCCACGGTTGCTGGAGCAGTAGTTCTACCCGTCTAGACTTCCGTTTCGTCGGAGGTTTCATTGATGCAGGTGCGAAAGCGCAGCGAATCAGTTGCTGGCCAGCGGTATCGCTTTCTGCTGACCCTAAGATATTTGCGCCCCGCATAAATGAGTGGGAACCGAGTGTAAAGGTGAGGAGGGGACAGGGGTAATCGAGCCCCGTGGTAGGGAGCTAGCGCACCGGAAGTAAACGCTTACGCCATGCGCATCTCTTCGCATCTGCAGAGTGTACTTAAGTGTAGCCAGTCGTTCAGCAAATGGCAGACTAGGTCGATCAGAGACTTCAGTGACGGATCAGAGGACTTCCGGGAGGCACACACAAATAAATAATAAGATGGAATGCAATTTGCTACTGCTACACGCTTATGGAGAGACCCTGGGATCTGGGCGTATCCAGCAGAGAGCAGGTACATGTAGGTGACTAGCGGGAACTTTAATTGCCTCTTTATAACAAGTGAAGCACTTTAAGATGCTGTTCAGTTTCATTCTCGATAACATACTAAAGCATAAACGCGTTTCTCTTCTTCCTGTTTCAACTGCTCAGACCCAAAGCACGTGCAGCAAGTGAGCCCGACTAAGCATATAGAAAATCCCGTGTAATTTTTTTGAATCGGCCCGGTAGCTAAACATCCAGCTACATCCGTGTATATATGTTTTGCGTTGTTTTTTTTTTTATGCCATCATCATTTACTTTGTCGGAAAGTATAAACATAATTGCCGCGTCTCCGGTTTGCGTACGGCACCTACAACCGTTAAAAAGTAAATACCTGCAAATCAGTCTCGGCAATCGTTTTGTCGCGTGCACTAGTAGATTTGATTCTGGTACTGTGCGCGAGAAAATCTCCCCGCTCCTCATCCAACTACTGTCAGACATTACTGCCATATGTGCTAATGGTCGCCCAGAGCGAGGGATCATTTGCATGTTGATAGCACGTGAGCGTCAGGCGATTTTGCGCTATCCGGGGTAGGCCACTCAGCGGTCAGAACTGTTGACCTCACGCAAGGACAGCCCGCACTCTTACCGCATCGGCTAGTGGACGTTATAAAATATCCGGAAGAAATCGTCGACGGACTCTACGGAACGGAGCTGTCAGCACGAGTGTGACGTAACACCCAATTCGATTCATTCACAGCACATGTGAATGCGATATGCCGGCTATATTATATCTCGATTACGGACGGTTGAGTACGTGCCGCTCCGCAGTTGTTGGCGGTCAAATCGATGTATTTTTATATATTATGCCACCACCGGACTCAAGGACTAAGTTTTGCAGACACCGAGTCGCTCGATAAGGTTTTGGTTAGGTTTTGCATATTATTCTTATTTCTTTCGCTCTTCGTCCACTACACGTATCGCGTCTACGCGATCTGCAAGATAACTCGGTTGGTCCCGAAGGCCAAGGATGCAAACCGGGTTGATTTGGTGCGGTATTTTACTGATCGTTCTTGAGAAAGGGAATCCGACCTAACCCCTCTCAAGAGATTTCAGTGACCTTTGGTCTAAAAGTTACACAAGGAAACTTTTTTTTGCGGAAATATGCTAAAATTGCACAGCTGCTGTTAGAAATCATATTCTTAAGAAGTTGGAATTGTAGGACGTTTGTTTCGCTACAGTAAAATTGTTTTTCATGATCTTTATATTTCTATATCTCGTTTATACATTTGCAGCGCTCGCACTATGTGACTGGTCGACCCTGCAGCAGAAGCGACGCAACCTGGCCCGGAAGCACTGTTCGCCAAGCGACGCCTCCAGCTACTACCAGAAGATGAGCGACGTGGGCGTGATGGAGATGCACCGCTTCATGGATCAGCTGGACGAGGTGGTGTGCCCGGGCAAGGACTTCAAGGTGAAACCGCTAATTATGCAGGCGTGTGCGAACATGTTCAGTGAGTACATGTGCTCGGTAAGGTTCGACTACAACGACCAGGGATTTATGTCCATCGTGCGAAACTTTGACGAGATCTTTTGGGAGATCAACCAAGGATACGCGGTGGATTTTTTGCCCTGGCTCGCTCCTTTCTATCACAAGCACATGAGCAAGCTTACACGCTGGTCGGCCGAGATTCGGGACTTCATACTTGAACGGATTGTGAACGAGCGGGAGCAGACGCTAGGGGATGACGACACCGAGCGAGACTTTGCTGATGCACTGCTGAAAAGCTTACGGCTCGATCCGTCGGTAACGCGAGACACCATCATGTACATGCTGGAGGACTTCCTAGGTGGGCATTCAGCGATCGGCAATCTGGTGATGCTTGCGCTCGGCTATATCGCAAAGCATCCGGAAGTGGGTCACCGGATCCAGCGTGAGATCGATCGCATCACCGAGCGGGGCAAGCGAAACGTTACGCTGTATGATACCGAGAGCATGCCATACACGGTCGCGACAATTTTCGAGGTGTTACGCTACTCTTCCTCGCCAATCGTGCCCCACGTCGCGACGGAGGACACGTGCATAGCCGGATACGGTGTCACCAAAGGCACGGTCGTGTTCATCAATAACTACGAGCTGAACACGAGTGAGCGGTACTGGAGCGAGCCGAAGCGCTTCAACCCCAGCCGGTTCATCGAGACGGCTACACTCGCTCAGATCCGGACGGATCTACGCGATTCGCCGACCGCCAAGCAGGACCTGACCAACATCATCAAAACAAATGGTGTGAGCAGCGAGAACGAACGCACGCTTCAGATCGAACGAGTCCGCAAGAATATCCCACATTTTCTGCCGTTTAGTATTGGTAAACGGACCTGCATCGGGCAAAATCTGGTGCGCGGTTTCAGCTTCATCATCATCGCCAACATCTTGCAGAAATACGACGTGCACTCGAACGACCTCAGCCTGATCAAGATGTACCCGGCTTGTGTGGCCGTGCCGCCCGACACCTACCCGCTCGCCTTTACACAGCGCTCGACGGTGGCTGCCTAGACTAGCCCAGTAGTAGCAGTTAGTAATAATCGTACTAGTAGTTGTTAGTAGTAGTAGTAACAGCAGCAGCAGTAGCAGATCGTCCGAAAACTGTCCATGCTGCCGCGACGCGAGACACTGTACATAGTTTCAATGCCAACTACCGGGACTAGTGGAACACGCCTCAATTGCGCGCACCCGTAAACAGCTAAGCTAACTTATTTCACCAGGATGCAGATAATGCGCGAAAAAGGCACCCCGCTTCCTTCTCGCTACACGCTACATGAAACAATCTTAAAGCAAAAGGATTGGGCCCAATCTCCACTTGTTTGCAGCACCGAGTGCACAGAAGAGCTTTCTTAAGCTTCTCTTTCACCTACACATCGCTCGGCGCCCATCCTTCAGTCAGTTGGTATACTACTTGCCCTACAAAACGCATCGTTTCGTCCTTTGGAAGGAGGACACATGTCCTAGGCGAGAATGTTCCTCTTTTGGTTGCTTGTATATCCCATCCAAATGGCACCAGAATCTTGTAACCTTCTGATTCGCAACTGCAGCTGTACGTGTATCTGTCAATGAGCGGCGCTTAAACATGGCGACTTATCGTATTGCGTATGCAAGTACAATGAACGTATTTGATACAACTGATATAAATTAAATAAGAGCTAAGACTGATTTTTTTCATCTTTACCCTGTGAGACAGATCTAGACGAATTATATCAAAATCCAAACGAAAGCAAAACAAAAACACGATGGAGCAAAGTGTAATGGGTTTATCATACCTGTTCAATGGACGGATCTCCTTCGCTCGAAGAAATCTTTAATTTTTATAAATAATAATACCTTTGACTCGCAACTTGGCATACAAGCCATCCACCCCCTGTACTCTTCCCCTTATGTTAAGCAAACGCATACACATAGTTTGCCCTTCCCCTCCCTATTTCGTCATATTTCCTTTCTGTCCTGCCCACCCGTGTGAAAAGGAGCAAAACATAGCTATGTTAGATGGATTTTTTTCTTCAGGGATTTACTGTGAGCCGTGATTATTTATGAAACGAAAAACGATAAAATAGATCGCATTAACTTTGTTATTTCGCAGACGATCGAACGTAACCCGATAATACGGTACATTGGCTCCTAAGTATTGTATTATAGAGAAAATAAAACATATTGCATAACGATAAACCCACTATTTTAGTCACCTGTAGTCAAATAGGAAAGAAATGGAATAATTTTACAATACTGATACCCGATTCTGCTTTAAATATTAAATTTTTGTACTTGGTTACTGTTAGATGAAAGAATGCAGCCAGCTGCTCGCGTGCTCTCTCTGCAGTAAGCCGCTCTTACAGCAGTTGACGAGCCGTGAGCGCCTGAGAGCGATCGGTCGGGATGGATCGTTCAGCTGCTGTGCGAAGAGCACAAAACACTTTGCATCGGGGCAGCGCAGCGTATACATGTTTGAAATAAAACATCTGTTAAGTTTAGAATAATACAATCGTATTCATGTTCGTGTGTGTATTGTCCACCTCTCGCAATATCACCTACGGACGTAAAAGTTACTGTTACTCATTAAGCGATTTTAAAGTCTACTTCATTTGCACTTACTAGCGATATGATAATATTATTTTTCATATCCATTGGCTTGTATGCTATCGCTAATCTTTAAGGTGCAACTTTTGTTTTTGCTTTAAGCATTGTTTTTATCGCATTTTGGACCAATTTATCTTTTTCATGGCACGCTATTATGATCATTCTGTTGTTCCTCTCGACCTGTTCATTAGCTCTTGGGGCTACAACTACGTCTTAAACGTATTCAATAGCATAATCCTCGTAAAACATATTGAATATACCTGCAGTGAACGCTGTTCCTCTATCTCAATTTATACAAGAATGCAATCCAAATATATTCGACAGTAATTCTAGATTTTTTTCGACCGGTTGTGTCTTGATGATTCTAGTCGCGTTTATAAACACAAATTTAGTAAAATCACCTATTTAACTAGTATTTATTCGTGACCTTTAACTGATTTCGAAAATGCGATTCCTTGGTCACACTGCACAGTTACCTTCGTATGTGGTCAAATGTCGTATGCTTAGCTTGAAATCCCCGGAAAAGATGTTGTCGCGCCCATGCTATTTTTATTGCAGGACTTTTTCTCGATGCCAGTGATGTGCCTTTTAGAATTGGACAAAATTAACAAAAAAACAACCTGAGTCCAGACGGTTTCATCAAATTTCGGAAGGGTAGATTGAATCACTCACGCTAGAACCGTCCGTAATCGTACAGATTCATACGGAATCGCCCGGAACCGTCAGGAATCGTTCGGAATGGCCCGGAATCGTTCAGAATCGCCTGAAGTCGTCAGAATCGTCCGAAATCGTCCGGCGGAGCTAGGAATTTCATTTCTCTGGTCATCAAACTGACCTTTACCATCGTGAAAAGCTTTTGAAATTTTCCACCTTACTCCAGTGGGAATCACCCAAGGCTTTTTTTCTACCACTATCTTATATGAACGATGATGTTGTAACACATAATTCTGCTGCATTTGTCTATACACCGCGGCTAATTTCTATAATCGCTCCCCAAATTTTCGTGTCTATATCTTCAAAATATATGAAATCGGTCAGTATAGGATGTTTATGGTGGTGAAAAATAAATTTATCGCATTTTGAAGTATTTTTACCATGCATGTAGCTCATGCAGTAAATAATTAACGTTATTTTAACGTATATTTTGACCATCTAGTTTATATAATCGCAATTACATAAATATAGAACCGCAATAAATATATCCATTATATATATCGCATATATATATTAAATATATATCGCAATAAATGCAATATAGAAACCATGGAATGATAGTTTTATAATTGTACTCTCTAATTTTAAGCAATACGAGCTTTTCGTTCCTCGTGAATAAAATAGGAAAAGAAGGATAATTTTACATTAAAAAAAATCTGACAATTTCTAGTTGTTCTAAATGTTATTGCATATTCTGTATCTTCAATTACATTGAACATACTTGATTGCGGAAACCCCCTTCTTCTTCTTCATTGGCACAACAACCGTTGTCGGTCAAGGCCTGCCTGTACCCACTAGTGAAGTGAGCTTGGCTTTCAGTGACTTCTTGTTATCATAGCAGGATAGTCAGTCCTACGTATTTGGGCACGGTCTATTAGGGGCTTAAACCCATGACGGGCATGTTGTTAAGTCGTACGAGTTGACGACTGTACCACCAGAGCGGCGCAAACCCCCTACGTTATGTTTTTTTTTTTGTATGTTAGATAAACTGGATTTATTTTATTATTAACTGAACCCTAATCCAGTCAACCGGCTACACGGGTAGCCAAATCGATTTTGATTGCTCATTTCTCTGGAGTATAATTAATCTAATTTTTAGAATTAAATTTTCCAAAATCCCTATTCCAGGCAACCGGGCTACCCGGGTAGCCAGCGACTTAAGAAGCTTATAACTTTTGAATGCGCATTCCAATATCGATGCAATATTCCGATAATTTTTTAGCTATAGCATTTCAAATTTTACAGGAATTTTTGGAAAAAAAACAAAATGTAAAAAATATTTTTTCAGTACTTCACAAAATTTGCACAGCATAATGAATCTAGTAGTTTGGAGAACTTTATGTCTTTATGCACGTCTCTTATAAATGTTTCAGAATTTTTCTATGAGCCATAAAAAAGATAAAGGAGTTTTGATTTGAATAAAAACCGTTACATCCCACCTGTCATAATAATTCTGTAAAATGCACATCTGCGACAAATGCAAAAATTCAGGTGGTATAGTTTCCTGGTCTGGTGGTACAGTCGTCAACTGGTAACAACATGCCCGTCATGGGTTCAAGTCCCGAATAGACCGTGCCCCCATTCGTAGGACTGACTATCCTGCTATGGTAACAATAAGTCACTGAAAGCCAAGCTCACTTCACTAGTGAGTAACAGGCAGGCCTTGACCGACAGCGGTTGTTGTTCCAAAGAAGAAGAAGAAGAAAATAATTGCATGGCCTTCACAGTGGCATAAGCAACTTAAACCAACAATCTTAACATTATGTGCTACTTAACGATCTAACATTAATTGGGATCAAGGTTGTTAAACAAAGCCAAAAGATTATTTTTATACGTATCGATCGAAATAGTATAGTCAATGTGTGGATAAGATGATTTAAAACTGCGAGACATATACAACAAAGGTTCGTTATAGCTATAAAGTCGCCTTCTACGGTCTATACTTAAATGTGCTTAGTGTCTAATAATCCTAGCTGGAGTGTTTATACTTAAGCGTGCTAACAGATCTGGAGCGTATATGTTGTGTGTTAGCTTTTTTGAATACACTCTAGGCAACCATACGGCGATATTTGAGAGATTGAATTCCTAGTATTAAGCACCTTGTGCGGTAAAGAGCGTCGTGCCATGGTGTGTTAACTAGGTGTATTCTTTGGACGGATTCTAGTTTCTTAATCCAGATGGACGAGTAGGGGCACCATAAAACAGAATAAAACGCCAGAACTGACTGGACAAATGACAAGCACAGTGACTTAAGGCAATGTATATCCTTTATAGTCTTAGAGTGGCGATTAACAAAGCCTAGCATTTTGTGCGCTTTACTAATAATAGTCTGGTAATGGACGTGGAAATCAAGTTTAGTGTCAAGCATAATTCCTAGATCACGGATGACAAATGTTCGTTCCAGGTTAGCACCTAGTAGCTTATAATCATATTGAATGGGGGTTTTTAAATGATTAAAGGATATCACGTTACATTTGTTCACGGAGATAGGTAGACTGTTGGGTTCACACCATTCACAAAGCTTATCTAATAGCTTCTGGAGCCCCATGCAGTCAGATGGCACTCGAATTACATTAAAAATCCTAATATCGTCAGCATACATTAAACAATTAAGACTAGGCAGTATGGTCGTAACATCATTAATATATAAAATAAATAGCAACTAAATTACTCCCCTGTGGAACTCCTGATGGGCTACTGAATTTGAAGTGACGTCATTGATTCCAACAGAGTATTTACAGTTTTTTTAATAAGAGTTCAGCCAAGCTAATAATAAAGGTAGAACCCCAAACGTTCCAGCTTGGCTAGAAGCGTAGTGTGGTCTACGCGATCAAACGCCGCCTTCAGGTCCGTATAGATAGTATCAACCTGACACCCTGCTGCAAATTCCTCGTGACACACAGTGCAGAACTTCAGCAGATTTGTGTTCACAGATCGTTTAGAGACAAAGCCGTGCTGTCGAGAAGAGACGATAAAACGGCAATAAGCAATTAATATGTCATAAACTAACATCTCCAGAAACTTAGTAGTAGTACACAGTGATGTGATGCCACGATAATTGTTTGTAGAGGATTTGTCGCCTTTTTTATGCACTGGAGTCATCCAAGACAATTTCCACTGGGCAGGGAGCTTGCCAGAATGTAACGAAACATAGAAGAGGTGGTGTAATGGATTCAAGAGGATGTTACTACATTCAATACATTATCATCAGGTCCAGGGTTGATTGCTGGTTTTAGTTTTTTTAATGTCACTGAAATCTTCACAAGTGATATATCCACGTTAGACACACAAATGGTGAGAGCATATCCAGGTACCGTTTGAAGCGCAGCCGTTTAATCAGGATGTTCAACGGAAAATTGATTATTAATATTATCGGCAATAGCGTTAGCAATTTTCGTTTCATTTCAAATCGTTATTAATTGCCATTAAGTTGTATAACTGAAGGTAAGCTATTTTCTGTGTGTTTCGATTCGATGTAGCTCCAAAAACGCCGAGGATATTTGCGCATTGAGCGCTGAACGCCTGTTACATAACGATGGGCCTGTTACATAACACGTTAAACACAGCAATATTTAGAATGTGCAATTCGGTAGATTAATTTGGCATCATTTGATTTTGTGTTACGGAATGCACCATAAGCTTTTTCATGAACTTTCATTAGTTTGGATAATTTAGAGTTCATCCAAGGTGTGCCTTTTCTAGTAGCGGATTTGGGACAGCAGGCAGCAATAGCATCCCCTACCAACTTATTAAAAACACCAACAGCAACATCAATATCATTAGCGTTAAACAACACTGACCAATCACACTTGACGAGACACTCAGAGAGTTTGTTATAACCAATACGTTTGTAATTCAATGAACGTTTCGTTATTTTAGAGTTTTGTGATGTGGTGTTTTCAAAGCAACACAATTAAACTTCCAGTGCGGGGTGGTAAGGATCAATATTAACTAGCGGTGTGTATGATGTAGCGACGTTGAAGGAGGCATCCGTTAAGTCCTTACTAGAAGGAGGAAAATACTGTCATTCGATGTTGGAATCTATCCTTCAAACAGGGTTTGACAGATAGATGCCAGTCAGAAAATCGGAATTCGGCATGCTCAATTCCGATTTGCTCCAGAGTAGATTTTAACTGTCAATGTCGATAGAGCGTATTGAATTTCTTGACAATGATGAATAAAAACAACAAAATTGGAAACAACGAAAATTGGAAATGCATGTGTGTGTGTGTGTGTGTGTGTGTGTGTGTGTGTGTGTGTGTGTGTGTGTGTGTGTGTGTGTGTGTGTGTGTGTGTGTGTGTGTGTGTGTGTGTGTGTGTGTGTGTGTGTGTGTGTGTGTGTGTGTGTGTGTGTGTGTGTGTGTGTGTGTGTGTGTGTGTGTGTGTGTGTGTGTGTGTGTGTGTGTGTGTGTGTGTGTGTGTGTGTGTGTGTGTGTGTGTGTGTGTGTGTGTGTGTGTGTGTGTGTGTGTGTGTGTGTGTGTGTGTGTGTGTGTGTGTGTGTGTGTGTGTGTGTGTGTGTGTGTGTGTGTGTGTGTGTGTGTGTGTGTGTGTGTGTGTGTGTGTGTGTGTGTGTGTGTGTGTGTGTGTGTGTGTGTGTTATGCCGTAGCACGTTCTCCACGTTCTGATATGCCGTAGCATGCGAGCGCGCGCTGCATTCTTCTCGGACAGTACTCGTTTCGTCGTCGTCGAACCATTCCTTTTCCTCTCAGCATGGTAAGCTCCTAACGTGAAGAACAGACACTCTCAGGTACAGTCATGAAGATCAATCCCCGGATCAATCAATAATTGCAGTTTGTATATTTACATAATTCTTCCAACACCATAAAATAACCAAATCGGTTTAAACCCACTGTAAACCCAAGGAACATTTCCTACGCTTTTTAGACTTAAACATGTCTTATCAAAGTTTTATCATGATTGGCCTAAGAATTAAATGTCGTAATACACAATTTTTACTTGTTAAGCAGTCTTTGAAATGGGAGCATCTTTAAAACATTTTAAAACACCTACAAAACCACCTATTAAAACCAAAATTGTTGTTTTTTGGGTGATTTTAATCGCACTGTAGATGTGCTGTAAAGAGCTTCTAAAAACCGTTGATTTAAGATCTATCTAAAACTCAAAGCAATAAGACCATCCTGTCTAATTTTACGCTCGTCAAAACTATAATCTCTTAAAACCGACACGTCAGGATTATAAAAACAATGTTGGAAGAATAGTTGCTAGTTGCCATATTTTTGTACCAACAAAAGAAGCTATCATATCTGACAAATTGAGCAGAATAAAATTGAGTGGAAGTTTTAGGCGAAATGTAGCTAAAAACTATCTGAAAATTGTGTAGGGGAATATTCACATATCTCACACTGTAATTACTTTCCACGAACGTGTTGTGAAAAACGAACGGATAAAGCATTTCGTAAGATGGCTTATAAATCGCATCAAGTGTACGAGACAATACTTCGACGATTACCGATTGACATGATCAAGGACTTCCCTTGCAGTGATTGTCTTCATTTGATTGAATTGGGAATAATGAAAAAATGTTTGCTTGGATGGCGTGACGGAAAATTTGCTTTTTATCGGACAAAATGCAGTAGTAAAGATATTTCTGAAATTTCTGGCTTACTAGAACAGTTAAAAATGCCATCAGAAATTCATAGATCTGTCCGTGGTCTAGATTGTCTTTCACATTGGAAAGGTACATAATTCAGAACATTTTTGCATTATATTTCAATAGTCATTTTGAAACCGAATGTTTACGAACACTTTTTGTCATTATTTTGTGCAGTTACTATATGCTCTTCAAATGAATATACAAAATTTCCTAATTTGGCACATACGCTCTTTTTGCATTACATAGAAATTTTTGGAGATTTATGTGGAGAAGGTTACATAACAAGTAACGTTCACAATCTACACAGCAAATTTTCTCATCCTGCTTCAGTAAAGTTTTTTACTGAAATGGTTCAGTAATAGAATATTTTACTGATTTTCAGCATGAATGTCATGTTTTTACTGACTTTCAGCAAAATAATTTACTGAATGCATTTCAGTAATACACATATTACTGAAAATCAGTAAAATAAGTGTCAAATTAGTCGTTTCACTGGATATCAGTAAAACAAGTTACTGAAAATGCAGCAATTCATTCTGTCAAATCGACCTGTCAGTCAGATCATTTAAACAAAACAATGCGGTAGCCACTTGTTCGTGATGTGCAAAAAGTTGATTTTGTAGGCGCTTACAGGCACCCTGGTGAAATTTCAGGTGATATTTCGGATTACGGGATTCATTTAGAACAATTGGCAGCCGTGTTGGTGTGTAAAATGTTTGCTACAATCCACTGTGCTTGCTGAAATTGCGTGGTGTCTGTGAGCGCTTACTGAACCATCTACACTTGCGGCGGCAAAATACAGTATAAAAACTGTATAAAACAACACAAAACATGTATGAACATGAATTGAGGAACTGGGAATCTCTGCGCATCAATAAAAGCTCAATTTAAAAGAAATATTTCGTCATTTTTTAATCGCTACCAACTACTGAATAATCAGTAATATGAGAATGGCTTTACTGGGATTTCAGTAAACGAGCTGTCATTTTGGTGAGCACCGGACATTACTGAATGATTCAGTAAACATTCTTTTTACTGAAAGGATTACTGAAACTTCAGTTAAAAAAAATTCAGTAAAATTTTACTGAAGTTCAGTAAAAAAAAGTATTCTGTGTATGTCATGTAGTAGAAGACGTGAAGCGTTTCGGCATATTGATCGGTATCAGTGCATATCCTTTCGAAAACAAATTGTTTGAGATTAAAAATTTAATTCACTCTGGAAATCTACCCTTATCTCAAATTGCAAAACGCATACACGAAATCACTGAATTTGCTCACCAAAATGTACTAACACAATCTTCAAATCAGGAATTGAAGAAGCCAATTTAAAAAAAAAGTTTCGCTACAGATCATTCTGGTGCCACCAATGCACAATGGGCATTTGCCGGGATGAAATTCAAAAAATCAACTTTGTAATAGCGCAATTCCAAATTATAGGTTTTAATACTAAGGGTTAAACTAAGAAAAATACCAAATATGAGCTCTTTATCTTTTCTGGTTCTCTAGAAAAGACCTCTCAAAGTCGAGAATTGTTAAAAAACGCAGAAACATTTTTCACTTTTTTGGAAAACTTTGAACCTTTGTTACTTTTTCAAATATGAACCGATTTTGATAAGTTTAGACATTTTAAAAAGGATATTTAGTCAGCTTTATAATTATATTAAAGATTTTGAGTTAAGTTAATTTTTTGCCAAAATATACGATAATAACTGAAAAAACTTCCCGAAAATTTTCATCATTTTAATTTTTGACTTGATGCCATTATGGAAGTGGCATAGAGTGGCGTTGTCTCATATATGTCACATAATAGTGTAATATATATACTATCGATCTGTGAAGAAATATTCTGCGAAAGTTTGCGAACGCGAATTTTATTGAAGTTTTTTCACATCAACTTTTTCTAAAAACAGACACATGCGTAACTAGGCGGCTCCATAGGAGCCTAATGTAGCGTATTTAGTGTATTCTACAAAACTATATTCTACGTGATTTTGATCACCTTTAATTTCCATTACGAAGCTGTGTATCTTAGTTTCAGCTCATCTAATATGTAAATTTCTATTCCAACCTAACTTTCATATTAAATTTATTATTCAGAAAGAACGGCTTCGGCCGTATTGCTGACTTTATTATTAAATATTGTTAGAAACTGGCGCTCTAACCAAAAAAAATAAGAGAACAAAGTGAATTTGATAGGTAAGCACTGAGGGTGCACCAAAAAATTAGTTTTTTTTATTTATTCTCCGTTATCTTCGCTCTTGGGTGTTTTTATCGCAATTGTCCCCTTTTGCGCGGTTTTCTCCCTTTTCATGCCTATGTCCATATACAAAACATCGCCTTAGCTGACAGTTTGTTGGAACCTTATAACAGTTTCCAACATTCTCCCCTCCAGTGCGACAAAGTTGGCTCTCTTTCTAACCACCGAACTAGACCACGTTAACTGTTGTCACACTCCTATTCTGACTGTCAGCTAATGTTTGTTTACCTTCCGCTAAATAAACGTGCTTACTCGTGTAGCTGAACAAAAAAGACGGATTACAATTCATCTCGATATTGTTGTGTGCCTAAACCGATCAAAACTGTTTCTACACATAAGTGGATCGCATACTACACACATGAATTTGTTCGCTGCGGATAATCTTTTTGTAACGGCGCCTCTCACTTTACCTAGCGAATTAGCTATCAGCGCAGTACGGAGAACCGTGCGCTCCCCGCTTCTGTACCTCACACCTCTCCTCTGTACGCAATGGTTCAATCGCTCACAGCTTCTGCAACCGGACCGCACACACATACAGTATCGGACAATAAGATAGGACCCTTTTTTTTCAACGCACCGTGCACTTGTTTTGCCACGTTACTTGTGTTTGTGTGTGTATGTGTGTATGTGTGTGTATGTGTGTGTGTGTGTGTGTGTGTGTGTGTGTGTGTGTGTGTGTGTGTGTGTGTGTGTGTGTGTGTGTGTGTGTGTGTGTGTGTGTGTGTGTGTGTGTGTGTGTGTGTGTGTGTGTGTGTGTGTGTGTGTGTGTGTGTGTGTGTGTGTGTGTGTGTGTGTGTGTGTGTGTGTGTGTGTGTGTGTGCATGTGTGTGTGTGTGTAGTAGTAGAAAGAGAGTGTGCTTTTTAATGTGTATTTGCAAGTGCGCGGGTTTGTGTCTGAAAAACATAGCTTGTCATGATGTCATATTGCGTTGAAAGTATTCTTATTATGTGTGTTATCATGTGAAACATTGTGCGTTTACACTTGGATAAAAACTAAAGTTTGCATCGACAGCAGCGCTTGTTCCTCGGACGAAAACGCAGGTGTGCTGTTTCATGAATGTGAATGCGACACCGGTGCGAAATGGACACGCGCACAATAGCAATGAACTCGGCATTCCCTCACAGGTGTTTCTCCAGTGCACGCCATTGAAAGGCCTTCGTGCATCTCTGCGTTGCACGTTGTGTGCGAATGGTAAACTTTGTGCGTGCATTGAGCAGGCGCGCAGTTATTCTTTTCAATGGGCATTTTGTTTCATGAGCGCGGCAGTATTCTTTTCTCGATTTTGAAGGGAAGACGCTTACTCGCGTACTCGTTGATAGTTTTATCCATGCGATGTTTTCGCTGCTCCAAAACGATGTAATTCATCGCGTATAGAAGTAGAACGCAGGCAGAGCACAGGATCAGCCGTGTCCAAGTTTTTAACCAGCGCGTTCTTGACGGTCCAAGCAAGCAATGTTAGTAACAATGGGTCGAGGTAAACGTTGTACCGATCATAAGCGCCATATGTAAAAGCGAATGGCTGCTGCTGGCATTAAGCGCAAAAGGATCGAGTTCGTAATGGAACGATCGCGCACTTTTGTCGCAAACGCGCTTCGGACAACCGAAACGTGCTTAGACAACTGAAACGCGCTTGGACAACCGAAACGCGCAAGTCAACCGGACGTCCTCAGAAGTCCATGGCGAAAGAAGACCGTAACATTGTTAATATATCGAAAACACACTGATCGCGAGGGCGGTGGTCCTGCTTATCACACCAAAAACCTAACCCAAAACACAAAAAACTACTTACAAATCTATCCGAAACGACCTACTTGTGAAACAAACACACACATCAATACACATTCAAACATACATCCACACACACACACATATGCACACACACATACACACACACACACATACACACACACACACACACATACACACACACATACACACACACACAAACACAAACACATACAAACCACACATAAACTTGGCCCAACGGGTGCACGGTGCGTTAAAAAACCAATGCCCTATCTTTCTGTCCGATACTGTACTCGCAGAGCTGTCTATAAACGTTTCCCAGCACCGGATGGTACCACGATACGCACGGATGATTTGGCATGAGTATCCTGACTTCCCTTTATCTGCTGCTGAAATTAAATTAAGCTTTTGTTTCAGCCGTACATACCGCCACAAGCCGTTCATTTTTCCATGAGGTAGTCCAATGTGGCACTGCAGCAGGCAACATTTAGTGGCAAGATCCCTCACGATCGACCAGACCGGATCCCTTCTCGACGACACAGAAGACTCCATCCTCCCAATCTCTCTAGATTCCGGGATAGAAATTCTGTTCCTTGACGAACGTGGGACATGGTTCGAGCCGTCGCGCGAGTATGTCTCCCCTCCAGTGCTTCGTTCTCCTAGCTGCAGCACCTCAGACCATGGTTTCAAGCTCAGTCGTGGCATGACTTCCTCGAGCTCGATTGCAACGCAGGGTTCGAAGTAAGCACCTGACTCCGATGGTTCTAAAACTTCGCTTTCCTCGATCAATTCCTGTCTTTCAAAGGTGGCCTCACCGCCACTTGTAGCATCTTTCAACCCCGCAGGACGCAGCCAGAAACGGTGATGAGCCTCGATGTACGTGTCTTCTAAGACAGTGTTTGTGTGTAATGTCGCGTTGGTAGTATTAGTGAACGATTTTAGATTGTGTGTGTTGTGGATCACTGCGCGGTTATGACGTTTATCAGGGCATGTGTGTGTAGTTGTGTCGCCACTGACGTGCGTCCGATTCGCATCACCACCGCGGTCGAGGTCAATACACGGCGGGGAAGGGGTTTGACCCCGGAACATGTCCCCGTGCGGCTCGTGATGCCCGTAGCCAAATTGATCAGGATACGGTGCGCCCGAACGATCTGTTGCCCGGCACCGTTCCTCATCCTTTTCAAGCTCACGGATATCATTTAACTCACGCTCTAGTTGCTTTATTCGTTGCTGTCTTTTCTGTGATTCGCGGATCTTACGCTGAGTCTCAGCGTTTTGCAGACGCAACGCTTCCGCTTGCGTAAATTGAAGCACCAATTCCCGATAGACACGATACGCTACGTCCCGATAGTTGGAAAAGGTCTCACCTATGTTGCCGGTAGTCATTACTGCAGCCCTGGAGTCATGGATCGAATCTGTCGCGATGTGGTCCCGCACCTGCATTCTTGGTGTCGCGTCACGGCCCGTGACGCACCTGCTCGTGCCCGCCTCACGCGAAGATTCTGCTACAGCTTCACACATTATGAGCGAGCCAAAGGACGTTGTGAAGGAACTATTGCGTCCTGCCGTCCGACTCGCTACGGGAAAAACGGGTTTGCTTTCTCCCGTTCCACTCCGTGTAAATACTGCATAAAATCCATGGTGTTTGCACTACTCAACCTAGTGAACGTTTTCCTTTTTATCACGCGCGCGATTCAACACTAACGGTACTTCGGTGGCTACCGATATTTTTCGTTTCGCGATTTAGTTTTAAGCGTCGATGTGTTCCAAACTAATTTTTTGGAATGTTAGAAACTGGCGCTCTAACCAAAAAAATAAGAGAACAAAGTGAATTTGATAGGTAAGCACTGAGGGTGCACCAAAAAATTAGTTTTTTTATTTATTCTCCGTTATCTTCGCTCTTGGGTGTTTTTATCGCAATTGTCCCCTTTTGCGCGGTTTTCTCCCTTTTTATGCCTATGTCCATACACAAAACATCGCCTTAGCTGACAGTTTGTTGGAACCTTATAACAGTTTCCAACAAATATAATGAAGCAAATCAGAACCAAATACCTTTTGGTACTGCTCCAGATTATAGACGGATGTAAGGAAAAGAATTCTAAAATTATACGCATAACAGCAAAATGTTATGAATACACCAGCATCTATTGCCGTTTTGGGAGAAGAAACTCCCAAAAGTCATGACAAACTAAGTATAAGGATAGAGGGGAATATGCTACAAAGAATATTTTGCAAGTAAGAAAATGCATCCAGAAGGACATTTTGTATAATGAGCTGTATTACTCTGATTCGTTAACCAGTTCAATATCAGTAGCTACCCCGCACCTGCACACTAAAACAAATACAGGGTTTAACTTTACAAATTAAGTAAATACTTTGCTTGTAGCTATAGTTGAATTCTGATTTTTCAGATAGTTGTAAAACCAAGAACATCAGATTTTTATTTTTATTATCCCTTCTGAAGGCAGTTCAGGACTTGGAAAAGTATTGGATGAATATTGTGTGATATCAATGCCCAGGAAAATGTGTAATTCCTATTTTTTTAAACAACAGATTTACAATTTTAACCTTCAAAGACAAAAAATATGTGCAGCTTTTCATTACGAATTTGGGAACTACTTTAATTCAATGTACCTGCTCTATCTAATTATTTAAATGCATTTATTCATGTCTTCAGAAATGTGAACTAGACGTTAGGAGCTTGTAATAGCATCCACCTAGGTTGTGTATGTACATTTTTAATATTTGTACTACCTGTGAGTAAAAGTGATGAGAATTAGCTACAATTGTCCTATAAAAAGCAGAAAATATTATCTTATTCAAAATTATTATGCTTTGTTTATATATTATGGAACATCACAGTATATTTTAAAATGGTTTATACTATTAGAAATAACAAATACAAGAAAAAAACGCACAAAATTAAAAAAACAAAGCAAAGATCCCTTAAAACACTATTTTATGTACCGCCACCTGCTGGTATGGATGCATACTACATATAAAATGTTATTTACTATCATAACACTTTACTACAAACGATAAAAACTAACAATTTCTGCAAAAATAATTTTATCCCGAAATTTGTTCTAAACTGCCCATTGTGCAATGAAATGAAATATGCATGCGTGGAATTTGAGGAGTTCTGTTTGAAGAACGATGGGGCTAATAAGTGGTTTTTAACGAAGAGTAATCAAATAGTAGAAATGAAGTATGTTTTTGAAACCAGTGGTACAATTCAGAATAAAGGAAAACCAGTAAAAGATCAAAAATCATTTTTCGAAACGCCGGTTAAGTCGTCTTTTCTTCATATTTATGTTTCTTCTTTGGAAAAGAGCTCAGAGATGCTGTGCACAATCAAAGATATTAAATGTAAAATGTAGCAGTTCCTATTCCAAAATGTAAAGAGGTAGTACTTATACCATTGTTGCATTGTTTTTATTAAAATTCTAATAAATGCGCGATACAAATCTTATTTGTAAGTGAATCAAATTTAGATAAGGGATTTCAGTACGTATTGAACTAAGGAAAAATATGAAATATCTTTTAAAAAGAAAAAAAAACACCAAGTGGTTGAATAAAATGACACGGCCAACAAAGTTGTTCTTACAAGGAAAAATATAATATAAAAGGCTGCTCTAACTTCCTTCCTTAACCTGTTCGTCTGATTTATGTTTAGAAATATTTTCGTTATGTTTGGGACGTTTAGATCTGGTACGATGCTTTGATGTTATTGTTTTGGCATCTACTCTTCGCTTGCTATTTCTGATAATTCTTTTGAAAAAATCGTCGCACTCCATTTCAGAAAAATCTTTATCTGCCAACACAATTAGTCTAAGAAAAAGAGTACGAGTTTTTTTTCAATTTTAGTCCCACTTTCTCCGTTTCCTCGCTGGTGATTCCAGCGGTTGATTGTTCTCCATTTTTTCTTTTGGATCCTCTAGAGCAGGTATGTCAAACTGGCGGCCCGCGGGCCGCATTATTTTGTCTTGGTTTTCCATGATATGCATTTGGTTATTGATGATGTTCGCGAGCTGTGTAGATTCTAGATTCTGCACAGTTGAAGCTGGATCGACATAGACGATGTGTGGTGTAGAACATTGACTCTGCTCTTTCAATGGAAGCTGCGTTTGATCTAATTCAGTCAGCTAAAATAACAACAAAACATGAACATTAACTCACACATATTTTGCCTAAATGCCACTTGTTTATTTGCTCAACATGTATCGACTTGCTTGTATTAAGTCAAGTTCCTCATACTTACATGATCAATGGTATTTAAGAAGATCATTTCTTCATCATCCGTGGGAATACCATAATTCGTCGTCTGAGGTTGGTTCCGCAATCTCGTTAAAATCCTGCTTCACAAAATTTAAACAATCTTCAACGCGCTGGTGTCGTTGTCTTTGCGGACGCAGCAAAACTTGCTCATATACTTCCGTGTCCGATTACTCCTCCATTTTTTTTTGAGTTCATCGTAGGCTTCGGCGCGTGTAGCAAACTCCCTTTTTTTAATGCAGTTGAGTTTTTCTCATTTATCCGAAGGCACAGAATCCTCTTCGAGCTGTAGTTTTGCCACTAGATGTTTTTTTTGGCCAATGAAGGATCCCTTTCACTTCCCAACGGCTCGGAACGACGCTCAAGCATGCTTCACCTCCTTCAATCGTTTGTACGATTTTATAAGGCATTCTGAAACTATAATCGATAAATTCAAAGACTTTCCTTAAAGACTGAATTAAAGACTGTTCTTATCGGTCAACTATTCAACTTACAGGACAATTTTGTTTAGTTGCAACACTGAATTTCCAATTCTTTCGGGAGCACTACAACGACAGACGCTTTTGTTTATAAGTTTGACACTTGACACGATGAAGCTTACACAATAGCTTGCGACATAAGACACAATAGGCCCGATTATTAAACACAAATTGTAAAGACAAGTTGTCAAAATCGGAAGATTTGTATTATGACATCCGTTTGTGTTGTGTGTTGGAAATTTTTTTTTTTACGAAACACAAACTCACAAGCATACTGCCAAGATATGTATTATGAAACACAAACGGAAATCCAAAATTGTCAAACTGCTTTCCGTCAGCTTTTTATCACGGAAAGGCGCCAATCTCAGATTGTTTGACCGACAAAACACAACAACAGAGTTGTTGCTGTTGCTTTCACGACAAAATATAAGTATTTTATTTCAGAAATAATCAAATTTTATCATTTTAAATAAAAATATGTGTACTGCCATATCCATACAAATGGCGATAAGCTGGAGATACTGGTAGCGTGCTGCTGTTTAGGGTTAAGAAGCTGCTGTTATTTCCTTCCTCTGTTGTTCTTCGATGGTAGTCGAAAGATGAAGGGCTCACGCACCTGGTTTGCGTTCAACAGCATTGGATTCCAGCAACTTCTTCAGTGAGTGGCTGCTTCAACAACCAACAGCATACGCACATGAAATTATCACATCTAATATTGCATACACTTTTAGTAATAACAAATACTCGGAGGGCTCGATCTCAGCCAGAATGTCAAGGAAAATTTCCTTCGACACACGATTTTTTTTTTTCTCAAATCTGAAATTAACAACCACGAAATGAAACATGTATAACACGATTTGCACAAATGATCCGTATGCTTAACTCACGCTTGGTTATAAAGCTGTAACGGGTCGAAAACACTTCGAAGCAGTCGGCGCTGTTTTGCCAGATCTACCGTTGTTTCTTCTTCACTGCCGCTATCGTCACTTACGAAGTGGGATAAAATCATTTCGATGTTTTAAACAAGGATTGTTAGCTTGATAAACGATCGTGTCTTAAATAAACTTGTTTACGTTTTTTTGTTTTGATTTTGAACTTTTGATACATCGACACAGCTTTAACGAAAGAGAAAATTTAACGAAACTTGTCTGTCACAAGAACGGTTTCAAAATGCATACCTATTTTCCGTTTGTCTTGACCAAAGTGGGTATAGGGACTAGGTGGGCTTATAGGTTTGGCGGGAAGGCCATATTGGACGAACGAATGACAGGAGGGGATTCGATTGTGATACGTAGTTTTTCACCCACACTACGACACATCATCCAAAATAGCCATTGGAGTTCACACGCATACATCAACAAATGATCGAATCCCCTCCTGTCATTTCGTTTTCATTTTTCTACAGTACGGCTGTCAATTTATTCGGGATAAGCCCACCTGTATAATAAACCCACTTTGGTCTTGACGCACTTGTCTTGTGTCATTTCCGTTTGTGTTTAATCAAGATCTATTAAGGAGAACAGCAAGGTGGATTTAAAAATATCAGGTGGTGGACTCTAGCAAGGTGCATGGATATTAGGAGGTGAAGTGCTTCAGAGCAAATTGACATTTCACGACTTGACATAACAATACTGGGGGCTACGGTATTAAAATCGGAGAGGGCTGGAGGGGGGTATAGAAAATTGTATGCGATTTGACATAACAATACTCAATGATGGCGCCCGGAAAACGCGCTAATAATTCACCTTCTTAATAAACACACCTTGGACTCTAGTACATTTTGACCAAGGATAATGTATTTAGAAGGTTGATTTTTATCGCTTTTGCTGGGCGACATTGTGGGGGACATCTGTCACTCTCTGCATACAAATTTCATTACCCCGCACCAGCCCTCCCCGATTTTTATACCGGAGCCTCCGGAAGAGAAATGTCAAGTCGAGAAATGTCATTTTGCTCTAAACAACTTAACCTTGTCATTTATTACACCTTGATTTTGACAATACGTCACTTGACGTAAGGTCCCCAGGATTCAAACTTTGTTTACATTTATTAAATTTGTTCATAAGATTTCTTTAGCTTATTTTTTCGATTAAAAATTCTTTAAAAATATATTTTGGACTTCGCGAGTTCTTATGTAACATTAAAACATGGATTAAAGTGTGTTATTTTGTTTCATTCTGTAGAATTACGGAATTTTCGGAACGGAAATTAAGAAGAATCGGAAGGTGTGCGCTGTTCTGATTCTCGAGCACGAATGCCGTTATATTCTGACGTTTACGCCTACGATACTTAAATGTTAACGTATACCGCGACCAAGGTGTTTATGTTTTTTTAGGTGTATTCACATACAATTTTCGGTTTCTACAATTCCGTCAATTTATTCTATAATTCATTGTGTTTTCGACATTTTTGATGATAAAAATTAAGAAAGCATTAAGTTTTTCAATTTTCACATTAATTCCTCATTATCTACGAGCCGCATGGACAATGTTCGTGAGATTAGAACTCTTACTCACATGATTTTAAACTTCGTGCATAAACAAATCATCAAAACTTTTGTTAATATATCTAATTTTTTCGATAAAATCAATAGACACACAAAAATGCACATAATAACAAAGAAATCTTGTCTATTTGCTAAGCTTTGTGTGCGGAAACCAATGGCTAACGGTTTTAAAATGACGTAAAGTCCCTCAACTATGGCGACCCCCCCCCCCCCCCCCCCCAAAGGCCCTTATCCACCACCTGATATTTTTAATCCACCTTGCTGTAGTGATCGGGTTGAGCGCTTCACCTGTTCTTTCGCAATAGAAGACACAACGCATACACATTCGTTTCGCACGACAGATACCTATCAACTGACTCTTTATTTTGACATAACCTGTTCCCTACAATACCCATAACTGTTGTGTCCGCTCAAATGCAACATGTGACGCTGATGTACGGCACAAACAGAACATGTATTTTATTACTATCTTTGGTATATGTTCAACCGTTTACAATAATAAAAAACACCCAGTGCTGTAAAATGTCACTATCAATGTCATAAAAAAATCTGACTGAAACAAAATCCATATCAGCGTCACGTACTCAATTGTGATTATCAGAGGTGATACTCAGAACGATTGGTGTGTGTAGTAGGCTATGACTACCTAACAGTGGGATTTTGCCTCAGCAGAATTTCACTTCCTAGGCATAGTAGCCTATGCCATGTTTAGTAATAAATTAGTTCATAGTTAACCACCAAACTAGCAAGTTGGTTTTTATTTGCTCTCTGTGTGAACTGTAACATTTGGCGACGAGGAAAAGTTCAGAAGCATCTCGAAGGTCTTTTTAGCGAAATCATCGAATAACGAAAGTGTCCCAAGAGGATCTGCGAAATGCCATCGTCCAACTCACGAATCTCGTCGCGAAGCAGCAGCAGCAGATCGAAAATTTAGCAAATCGAACTTTTTCGACGGCGGCTAGCGGAAGTGAGAAGACAATCGAGTCGTTGGCAAATGGAATTCAAGATTTCCTGTACGATCCGGACGCAGGAGTTTTCTTTGATGCATGGTACGCTAGATACGAAGACGTCTTCATTCAGGATGGTCATTCTCTCGACGATGCCGCCCGTGTGAGATTGCTTCTACGCAAATTAAGCACCCCTCTGCACGATAAGTACGTGAACACTATTCTGCCAAAGCATCCTCGCGATTTCTCTCTGGATGAGACCGTTACAAAACTGAAGAAGTTGTTTGGTCGCCAGAAGTCGGTTTTTCACTCCCGTTACCAGTGCCTGCAGTACGCCAAGAGTGACGCGGATGATTTTACTTCGTATGCTGCCATGGTGAACAAACACTGCGAAGCGTTTCAACTTTCCAAGCTCACGTCGGATCAATTACAGGGTTTTCAATGATATTACAGGGTTTTCAATGATATTATTGACGTGTTCAGCGAGTTGTTGATTCGTTCGGGCATATAATTGACACTTTCAGCGAGATATTGAATTGTTCGGAAGCAGGCGTTGACAAGTTCGGCGATACTATAGAGCTGTCACTTTCGTACCCCTTGGACTGCAGCTTGGATCATTCTCATCAGAAGGTAAACAAACGGTTTTCGTAAAAATATGTTTGTTTTAACTAATTCATGTATTAAACAGCTTGGGGAATGATTATTAGCTACTTTTAGGACTTCTAAGAATAAAAAATTGAACCCTGCGGCACAGTGTGTAAACAAAACAAATGACAGCACTACAGAATCGCTGAACATGTCAACGCCTGCTTACGAACAATTCAATATCTCACTGAAAGTGTCAATTATATGCCCGAACGAATCAACAACTCGCTTAACATGTCAATAATATCATTGAAAACCCTGTATTGACGTGTTCAGCGAGTTGTTGATTCGTTCGGGCATATAATTGACACTTTCAGCGAGATATTGAATTGTTCGGAAGCAGGCGTTGACAAGTTCGGCGATACTATAGAGCTGTCACTTTCGTACCCCTTGGACTGCAGCTTGGATCATTCTCATCAGAAAGTAAACAAACGGTTTTCGTAAAAATATGTTTGTTTTAACTAATTCATGAATTAAACAGCTTGGAGAATGATTATTAGCTACTTTTAGGACTTTTCAGAATGAAAAATTGAACCCTGCGGCACAGTGTGTAAACAAAACAAATGACAACACTACACAATTGCTGAACTTGTCAACGCCTGCTTACGAACAATTCAATATCTCGCTGAAAGTGTCAATTATATGCCCGAACGAATCAACAACTCGCTGAACATGTCAATAATATCATTGAAAACCCTGTAAAAGCTCTCCGATTTGTCTGTGGACTCCAATCGCCACGGGATGCGGACATCCGAGCTAGATTGATTTCGAAACTGGAAGCTGATGAAACTGCAGTTGTTGAACAAGGAGAAGCTGCAAGTAAGGTGACTTTGGAAAACCTGGTGGAAGAATGTCATCGTGTGGCCAACCTTAAGCATGACTCGCAGATGGTGGAAAACAAGGAGGCTTGCTCCGTCAACGCCATTTCGCGCAACCAGAATCATTCTTCTTTGAAGAAGACCAACAAAGTGCCCAAGACACCCTGCTGGAAATGTGGGGAACTGCACTACGTTCGTGAATGTCTGTTTGCATCGCACATGTGTACTAGATGCAAGCAGCAAGGACATAAAGAAGGCTACTGTTCAAGCAGTAAGCCCGCTGCATCCAAGCCTTTCAAGCAATGGAAGCCCAAAGAGAGCATGAAGACGAATGGCATTTACACTGTTCGCAACGTCGGAAGAAAACGCAAATTCGTCTCGGTCGAGCTCAATGGGGTAGCAGTCAAGCTTTAGCACGACTCGGCGTCCGACATCACCATCATTTCGAACGAAACATGGGCTAGCATCGGACGACCACCCACTCAACCGACCGATGAATCTGCTGTCACAGCGTCTGGTAGTGATTTGAATCTCCTCGCAGAGTTTCAAGCCGACATCACTATTAACAACGTGACCAAGACAGGGTGCATTTTCATCTCTGATAGCGCCGATCTCAACGTTTTGGGAATCGATACTATGGATCTGTTTGATCTGTGGTCCGTACCGATTAACAGCTTGGTCAACGTCGTACATCAAAACTCTGACCAATACGTTGATCGCCTCAAGCACCAGTTTCCGGAGGTTTTTCGAAGCACGCTGGGTAGATGCACAAAAGCGCAAGTGAAGTTATACTTGAAGCCTGATGCCCGTCCATGCTACTGTCCGAAGCGACCAGTGGCGTATGCGGCTCTTTCCAAAGTAGATGCGGAACTCGAAAGGCTCGAAACAAACGGTATAATTTCTCCAGTTCAATTCTCGGACTGGGCAGCACCAATAGTCGTCGTACGGAAGTCGGATAATGTTTCGGTCCGTGTGTGCGGTGATTATTCTACGGGGCTGAACAACGCGCTGGAATGTGACCGTCATCCTCTACCTCATCCTGACGATCTTTTCGCGGAGCTGGCTGGGGCACGCTATTTCACACACCTTGACTTATCAGACGCCTATCTACAAGTTGAGGTCGAGGTGGAATCGCGCAAGCTACTTACCGTGAACACACATCGCGGCCTTTTCCAGTACAACCGACTTCCTCCTGGAATCAAGTCGGCACCTGGCGCTTTCCAACGCATTATTGACAGCATGGTGGCTGGCATCTCTGGAGTGAAACCTTACCTTGATGATATCTTCATTGCTGGCCGCA
Organism: Anopheles coluzzii; assembly: GCF_943734685.1. Classification (NCBI taxonomy): domain Eukaryota; kingdom Metazoa; phylum Arthropoda; class Insecta; order Diptera; family Culicidae; genus Anopheles; species Anopheles coluzzii. The sequence goes on from NC_064669.1 coordinate 20,185,836, forward strand.
CCAAAGAGGAGCACGGCCGTATCCTCTATGCTGTTCTCGAACGCGTCCGTGAGTATGGTTTCCATTTACGCCTTGAAAAATGTCGTTTCGCGCTTCCCCAGATCGGTTTCCTTGGATTGATCGTCGACAAGGACGGTGTTCGGCCTGACCCGTCCAAAACAGAAGCCATTGCCAAGATGCCACCCCCGAAGGACGTGAAGCAACTTCGCTCCTACCTCGGAGCTATCAACTATTATGGTCGATTCGTTCCACAGATGAAGCACCTCAGGGCTCCCCTAGATGACCTGCTGAAAAAGGATGCTCGCTGGAACTGGACAAAAGAGTGTCAGAAATCTTTTGAGCAGTTCAAGACCATTTTACTCTCCGACCTGCTGCTTACTCACTATGACCCATCTAAGGAGATCATCGTCGCGGCAGACGCATCGAAGTATAGTCTAGGCGCTGTCGTCATGCATCGTTTACCCACCGGTGAGGTGAAGGCAATCGCACATGCTTCTCGCTCACTGACGGCAGCGGAAATTAACTACGGCCAAGTGGAAAAGGAAGCATTGGCGTTGATATTCGCTGTCACCCGTTTCCATAAGATTCTGTACGGACGGCATTTCACTCTCCAAACCGATCATCAACCGCTACTCAAAGTTTTCGGCTCGAAAAAAGGAATACCTGTTTACACAGCCAATCGTCTGCAACGTTGGGCTTTGACACTTCTCCTGTATGACTTCGAGATCAAGCACATCTCGACGATGAATTTCAGCTACTCAGACTTCCTGTCCCGGCTGATGTCATCACAGCGCAGATCAGATGAGGATTACGTCATAGCTGCCGTCTATGTCGAATCCGAAGCAAAGGCGATTCTCGAAGACTCCATCAACAATCTGCTAGTCACACATCAGATGATTGTGGCTGAGACACGTAAGGATGCTGTTCTGCAGCAAGTGATTAGTTAAATCAATGAAGGATGGCCAGCAAGCGTGAAGCTAATCACCGATCCTGATGTGAAGAAGTTCTTCGTCAGACGTGAGGGACTTCAAGTCGTCGATAACTGCGTCATGTTCGGCGATCGAATCGTCGTTCCATCAAAATTCCGGAAGCGAATCGTCTGCCAGCTACATCGTGGGCACCCAGGAATGGAGCGGATGAAGTCTCTGGCTCGTAGCTACATTTACTGGCCGAATGTTGACGACGATGTGGCGCAATTCGTTCGTCAGTGCGATGCATGTGCTGAAGCAGCGAAGGCTCCGACGAAAGCAACCCTGGAATCATACCCTCTTCCGCACCGGCCGTGGCAACGAGTACACGTCGATTTCGCTGGCCCAATCGACGGACATCACTATTTCGTGATTGTGGATGCCTACTCTAAGTGGCCCGAAATTTTTCGCACTAGATCCATCACCACGACAACATCTTTGGACCTGCTTCGTGAAACATTTTCCCGTTACGGCAATCCAGACACGCTAGTTTCAGATAACGGAACGCAGTTTACGAGCGGACAGTTTCAACAGTTTTGCAGTGAGAATGGCATCAACCATATTCGTACTGCTCCATACCACCCGCAGTCGAATGGCCAAGCTGAACGTTTCGTGGATTCCCTCAAACGCGGCCTTAAGAAGTTAGGTAAGGGGGAATCACCAACATTACAGCATCTACAGACGTTTCATTCAGTGTACCGATCAACACCCAACCGGAATACACCTAAGGGAACGTCTCCAGCCGAAGTGTTTTTAAAAAGAACGATGCGCACTACGTTGGATCTGTTGAGGAAACCATCTCCTCCGACTGCAACCGTTAACCACAAACAAAATGAACAATTCAACAAACGGCATGGAGCGGTCAAACGATCATTTGTAGAGAATGATTTGGTGTATGTTGAACAACACGTACACAACAATAAGTCGTGGTTTCCTGGTCGAGTCATTGAACCACAAGGATCCGTTCACTATGTCGTGTCGCTTGACTTGCATGGAAGACAGAAGGTGGTTAGATCGCATGTCAACCAAATGCGTTCTCGCTACGGTTCCGAAACCCCTGGGCAAGAACAACAACAACTTCCATGGGAAGTTTTATTAGAAGAAGTTGGTACTACTGCTGCAGTGAAACCAGCTGACAATCATGTTGCTATTAATTTGTACTCTACGGTGCCAGCTGATGTTCCTGTTTTTGAAAATCCGCAAACCGATTTTAACCCGCCAACAACCAATGAACAACCATCTGCTTCAGCATCGGAATCCATCGCATCCGAATCCGTCATTGCCGAATCTATCGCATCTGAATCCGTCGCATCCGAATCCATCGGAAGCTTACTACGTCGTTCCGTACGAACACCGAGAATCCCTCGATGGCTCTCATCATACGACCTTTATTAAAAAGGGGGAGATGTAGTAGGCTATGACTACCTAACAGTGGGATTTTGCCTCAGCAGAATTTCACTTCCTAGGCATAGTAGCCTATGCCATGTTTAGTAATAAATTAGTTCATAGTTAACCACCAAACTAGCAAGTTGGTTTTTATTTGCTCTCTGTGTGAACTGTAACAATGTGACTAATACATGCTCATGACATGTTTGCGACCATCGCTTGAACATGACAAATTCCGGCTGAAATAAAATCATCTCAGCGTCACGAGCTCTACTGTAATGATCAAAGGCAAGCCTCAAACACTTGGTGCGACCATCACATGCTTGGTGACATTCCCGCTTGGCAAAGAGTAACTCATTTTAATGCCTCTCGCTACCCCTGGCCCTAGTTTTAAAGGAATCATGCGACACACCCAAGTGCCACTAATCCACTAAACGACCACTAAACGGCTTCTAAACGACTCAAGTTCTCTACCTAAACGGAATATAGAAAGACTTCGTTTAGCAGACGGCAAACGACTCATGCATTCTAAAAATAGCGAAAAAGCTGGTGGCGCTCTCTGTTGGTGGGGTACCCCAACCAGTGCAGCTTCATCGCTTGGAGGAGAGCTTTCTCATTTCCTCTGTACTGTTGTATGGTTTCGCATTGAAGTTATGCATCGCTAGAACTAGAACAGCGATACGCTTGTTTAAATACTAAACTCCAACAGAAACCACCAGCACTGAAGCAAGTGAGATTTGAGTAATGGTCGTTGGTGTTGATACCCACGTATCTGACCACACGACCATTCATGTAGATTTTTGCTAGGAAAGTTATAAGGCTGTAGGGAACTATGTTAGGAAACTGCTCGACAGCAAGATTAGGGAACTGCTCGATAGTAGCATTAGGAAACTGCTCGATAGCAGCATTATAATATAGTCGCCCAACTCGTGGGCGTAAACAAGGCGCATAAGATACTTGTCCTTATGCGACTCGATGCCCGCTTGGCAAAGAGTAACTCATTTTAATGCCTCTCGCTACCCCTGGCCTTAGTTTTAAAGGAATCATGCGACACACTCGCACTTCACTTCCCCATCCCATGGAAAAACGCTCCCACTATCGAGGTGTTGACCAAAATTTCGCTGTATACATAAGACACACGGGGCGACTATGGGCTTCGAACGACTAGATCCGTTCGCCGCGGTTGTCAGAAGGCGCTCACTTGGCGCTCAGTTTTAAAATAACGTACCATTGAGAGACCGCAAGAAGCGCGCGAAAGAATGAGTTCTACCTGCCGGGGTCGAACGTTCCCGTTTGTATGGGGAGAAATCCGCGAGGTTTTGCGCTGCGGATTTGGAACGAATGTTGTTTTCAATGAAACGTTTTGCTTCAAATTTAGCTTTAAATGATTGAACTTAGAGGTATGTAACATTTTGAAAATGTTTTGTGATCTATTTCCAATAAAACAAGTTTTCATCAGGTTTGAAAATTCATAAAAAATATATCGGAATATAAATATACATACAAATATCTATAATACAAAAGTAATATATATATATATATATATATATATATATATATATATATATATATATATATATATATATATATATATATATATATATATATATATATATATATATATATATATATATATATATATATATATATATATATATATATATATATATATATATATATATATACATATATATGTATATTACTTTTGTATTACAGATATTTGTATGTATATTTATATTCCGATATATTTTTTATGAATTTTCAAACCTGACGAAAACTTGCGAAATATATATATATATATATATATATATATATATATATATATATATATATATATATATATATATATATATATATATATATATATATATATATATATATATATATATATATATATATATATACAAATATAAATATAAATAGATATTTGAATATTCATGTAAAAGGTCAAATTTAATGTTTTTCATATAAATTTGTTACACTGCTGAAAACTTTACAGAAAAATATCGCAAAACATTTTCGCCATGTAAATAACGTTTATAACTCTTTAAAATAAAATCAATCAGTATTTTTATACATTTTTATAAAGTTAATCCAATCCTGTCGTCCCTTCTAAATTTGAAATAAGTTAAATTCAAATTTCAAGAAAGTGTGTCAAGCTGCCTTCTAATTGATAACAAATCATCCAATAATGATGTAACGAATGAAATCCAATACCAACGGCAAAAAAATCAAAATTTAAAACATGATCATCCTTGAATCGTAGATATAAACGTCTTTAAATGCTTGACAGTTGTATCTCATGATTCTCATTCTCTCATGAGCGTCGAACGGATTTCGTCGTTCGAAGCCGGTACTCGCCCCGACTGTCGTTCCCGTTCTGATGCACAACAAAGCGACAGAGTGAGAAGGCCGAGAGAATCGAAACAGAATGGCTACCAAGCCGAGTGTAGCAGTGTTGTGGGCAGCCATGCTTGCCGACCCCTGGACTTGCCGTGGCATTTGCGCTGCCACCGGTCAACGTCCAGGGGGACGACAGTGTGTACACGCACACTGTCGCTCACACTAAGCGCGCAAGGCTTAGTGTGTGCCGAGCGCCGAGCAGAGTGTGCACGAAGGCCGATGGAGCAGGAGCTCTCGGCAGGGGCGCTCGGTGCGGCTGGCGCGCGGCCGAGTATTTTAGTGTGTATTGTGCTTGAGTATTATTTATGATGTGTACTGTTATATTAGTGTTTTAATAAAGTACCTGATTCAAGCCAAAAGGCACAACAAGCAGTATGTGTTTTATGGTGGGAGAAGCACACCGTGATGTGTGGCTCATCGACAGCGGTGCTAGCTGCCACATGACAAACATCATGCGTTTCTTCAAAGAGCTGTACAACACAAAAGGACCGAGCGTAATTTTGGCGGATGGTAATGTCGTTGAAGCAAGCGGTTACGGTCATGGATTACTGCGATGTGCAAATGGAAATGGCGGCGTGGTGGAAATAACACTGCAAAATGTGTAATACGTTACGTTTATACCATTTACAATCAGCTGAAGCATCGAGAATGGCTAAGGAAAAGGAACATAACAGCAATTGCTTGCATTCGTGGCATCGGCGACTTGGACATCGAGACCCAAATATGATCCTAAGTGTTGTGGACAGACCGCTGCCTCATCCTGAGGGCTCACTGTTGACAGCAGGGCTGTCATCCTGTGACGTCCTCAGTGAGGATCGCGGCGCGAGCAGGACCAGCCGTCCTCTCCCCGCATTGCGTGTGTGTTGTTTATATTATTTATTACCAATGTTAATTGTACCCATACCAAAGATAGTGACAAAATATATATTCTGTTTGTGCCGTACACACCACCGTCTCATGTTTGTTTTGTGCGGACACAACACTAAGGATGGTAAACGAGGATTTGGGCACAGGAATGAAGTTCGTCGACTGCGGTATTCACCAATCCTGCGAAACGTGTATGGAGGGTACGTCAGTACGTAACCCTTTTCCTACAGCAACTGAGAAGAGATCGACGAAGATTTTGGACCTGGTTTACACTTATTTATGCGGTCCAAAGCGTACGGCTACACCCGGGGGAAAGAGATATCTGATGACGATGATAGACGACTTCAGCCGGTATACCATCGTGTATTTGTTAGAGAGGAAATGCGAAGCAGCTGAAAGATAAAGGAGTATGTTCGTTACGTGGAGAATCTCTTTGCACGCAAGCCTCGAACAATAAGATCCGATGGTGGTGGTGAGTACGTTAATGAAGACCTACGTATTTTCTTTGTAGAAGAAGGCATTAAGGCACAATACACGACAGCCTACTCACCACAACAAAATGGCCTAGCAGAGAGGAAAAATCGATCTATAGAGGAGATGACAACAACGATGCTCCTGGATGCCGGATTGGATAAGCGATACTGGGGCGAGGCAGCTCTAACGGCTGTATACCTGCAAAACAAATTACCATCACGATCTGTAAGTACTACTCCCTATGAGCTGTGGTTTGGTCGGAAGCCGGAAATAGGTCACCTCAAAGTGTATGGTTGTCCAGCATATGTACACATTCCTAACGTCAATAGAGGAAAGTTTGACAGTAGGGCTCAAAAACTAATTTCCATAGGGTACTCGCCAGATCATAAAGGTTACCGTTTCGTTAACACTGAGACCAACAGGATCACGATTAGCCGGGACGTAACATTTTTGGAAGATGGTATGATGTCTACCCATTGTAATAGTCCCGTAAAGAAGCAGAGTAAAGTAACAGAACCGTCGCAAGAACAGGAATTAGGGTGGCCACTCGAATCATTTTAAATTCCCGGTTTTTCCCCGGTTTTCCCCGGATTTTTTGGAGTTTTCCCGGTTCACTATGCTTCGTGTGCCGGTTTTATCGATACTTTAATTCCAAATTATTATATCATGCGTTTTCAAAAATCGTTATCTAGAGGATGGTAAGTAAACACGGGCATTACGGGAAAGATGGAAACTTGTCATAAAAACTGGATAAAAGTTATTAGTGAATTATTCAACAATATAATATTTAATCTAGAGGTGTGACAACACATTTGAGAACCATTTTTGGCATGATTTCTATCAAATTTGTACGAACAAATTTTCAATCGTGTGCTCGTTTGAGGATCTAATTTAGCTACTTTGGATCTTAAGCTATTTAAATATGTATTCTTAATAGTTTCGGAAGTTTTATATGAGCGAACAACTGATGAAAAAACGACAAAAAAAGCTATACAAATATTGCTTTTTGGTGGTTTAGCATCATGACACTAACGTGTAAAGACTTTACCCCGTGGCAAAGATATTTTTCATCTGCTATCAATTGTTAATTAACAGATGTTATTGGAAGTAGTGAAGTCAACCAGCTTGGTGTACGATTAGAAACAGAATGAATTGTATTTCATACCAAAACTTATAACTACACAAATTCATAGGTTACTATGATTAAATTACACATAACCCAAATACGGCTTACTATAATTCCAATACTCCTCCTTAAGCCGATTGTTGTGTAATTCCCATAGATCGTCGATTACGTTCTTGTTTGATTCGTTGTAATGCTTTTGTAAGACCATCTGCAACTTGTTCTTCAGTGTTAATGTAATGGAGATTCACAACATTTCGATCCAAAGCATCCCTGATGTAATGATGTCTTATATCGATATGCTTCGTTCGTGGTGTATATCTTCCATTTTTTGCAATACAGATAGTGCTCTGATTATCACAAAATATCTGAATCGATTGCTTCTTACCAAATTGTTCTAACAATCCTTTCCACCACGATGCTTCTTGTACCGCTGCTGACAATGCCATGTATTCCGCCTCGCAGGTTGATAATGCAACAGTTGGTTGTCGTTTGCAACACCATGACACCGCTCCTCCTTGCATCAAGAAAATATATCCACTGGTGGATTTCCTATCTTCTGTATCAGCGGCCCAATCAGTATCTGAATATCCAGTTATTTGTTCGTTACCTTTTCTGTAATATTTGAGTTTCATCGATGCCGTTCCTCTTAGATATCGCATAAGATGTTTTACAGCTTGCCAGTGACGCGATCCAGGATTATTGTTGTATCGGCTCAGCTGATTAACTGCAAACAGGATATCTGGTCTGGTGCATTGAGCTAGGTACATCAGGCAACCTACAGCCTCTTGAAAAGGCACCGCTGACATCTCTTCCTTTTCTTCTTCTGTCTGTGGCGACATTTCCTTAGTTAGCTTTATGGAAGAGTTCATAGGAGTAGCAACAGCTTTGCAGTCTTGCATTTTGAACCGGGATAGGATAGTTTCTATGTAGGCTTCCTGGTCAAGTGCAATTCCGTCATTTAAATAATTCACACGAATCCCTAAACAATGTTTAGCTGGTCCCAAATCCTTCATCCGGAACATGCTGCTCAATTTCGTCTTCAGCTGATTCTTCATTTCTTCATTATTACTAAAAATCATTAAATCGTCCACATAAATGGCTACAAACAGCATATTTCCATTGCCATTATAGAAATATAAACATGGATCATACTTCGATTGCTCCAAACCCAGTTGTTTCAGTGCTGCATCTAGCTTCGTATTCCAGACACGACTTGATTGTTTTAGTCCGTACAACGCTTTGTTCAATCGACATACCATGTTTTGCTTGCCAGGCTGCTCAAAACACGGTGGTTGCTCCATGTATATCTCCTCTTCCATATCTCCTTGTAGAAAAGCAGTTATCGCATCCATCTGATCCACCAAGAGATTATTTCTGGCCGCTAGTGCAAATAAATATCTCAGGGAACTATGAACCAGTTGAGCTTCCTCGCTTGGAGGAGAGCTTTCTCATTTCCTCTGTACTGTTGTATGACTTCGCATTGAAGTTATGCATCGCTAGAACTAGAACGGCGATACGATTGTTTAAATACTAAACTGCAACGGAAACCACCACCAGCACTGAAGCAAGTGAGATTCAAATAATGGTCGTTGGTGTTGATACCCACGTATCTGACCACACGACCATTTATATAGATTTTTGCTCAGAAAGTTAGAAGGCTATATAGGTATATATATATAGGTATATGATAAGATGAAACTTGTCGAAACACATTGCAAGAAAAGGATAGCAATATAATGATGAGTTGTAATACGCCATCTATTGATCAAACCAATGAAGCTGTGGAGCTTTCATTTTTTTTCTATGGATATTCAATTTTCCAGTCGTTTAAGCTTAATCTATGGCGCTTGGGTACCGCCAAACGGTTATTCACTTACTTGGTAAAAAATGGCTGATCGGAAGGTTAGTTTTTCGAACCAACACATTATGTTGATGTGCTTTGCTTTTTTCATGACTAACCAAAGCCACTCTACCCATAGTGTTGATTTTTATTTTTTTGTTACACCATTTGCAAACCGCTGCATATACGTCCTTCGGGTCAGGAGAACACCATGGAAATGAATTTTCATAGTTTGGATTGTATGTGGTAGGCATAGCAGACAATCTATGGGAGACTTTTATTAATAATTAATAAATTAACCAATTTGCAGCCAGTGCTGTATAAAACTTACCTGATAGCAAATTGAATAATTTGAAAAGCACACTTCAATAAACACCGTGATTTGCACTTGCACTTCGACAATCCAATTTTAAATCTTATTACATCACATCCGATGCTGTTCAAATCAAACCGCAAAATGAATTAAAAGTGTCCACAACCACGGCAATCGAAGCCTCCAACTAGCCAGCGATTCGAACCCTCCTGCCCCCACCACCCACCCACCCACTCTTATATACTCCATCCATTATTATGTTGCAGCTTAAACTTTTGATTTCATTCTATACACATACCATTACACGATCACGGATGCGCTATCGAAACGGTTTGTCATCGATTCTCAGGAACGGAAACGCCGCAAGACTCATCCATACAACTAGAGCAGAATGGATGGGCTAAAGCAAAACCCTGTAAAAACAAATGAGCAACAATTGGACTGTGGGAGTAAAGGCAGATCAACGTGCGCGCACGATTTCTGAGACTTCACACAATCGGGAGGAATGATGGTAAAGACCATCCAAACCGAAACGTAAAAGGCCAATGTACTGGTAATATGTGGTTGATACGTTGAAATTGTTAAGGGGGGAGGGGGGATTACAAGTTCCCAAAAAGTAATACATATCGCCTGGACAAATACGGGGCGTAATGTGGATCGCCCATTCCACCCACCGTTAAATCCGCCACTGCCGCAACCTACGGCTTGTTGAACAAAATACAGGCGCACGGAATAGCGTGTACCCGGTTCGGCGAACGTAAGTTTTGCACCAGTGCGAATGAGAAGTACAATCAATTCGTACCATATGACGATGAAACAGACTGTGTTTTCCATACACATTGGTGCGACAATGTAGGTAAGCCCGCGGTAGGTTGCGAAGAATACACAAAAGAAATCAGGTGGCTAAAAATACACTAGGTACACGAGAGCTGTGACAAATTCCCGGTTTTTAAAGCGAAATTCCCGGTTTTCCCGGTTTTTCCCGGATAAATAAAATTCCCGGCTGATTCCCGGTTTTCCCGGTTGAGTGGCCACCCTGCTATCATCAACCCATACTAGTCCTGGAACAGATAATGAACCCGTACCGGTCCTGGAACCAATCATGAACCCATACTGGTGCTGGAACTGATCATTAACCCATACTGGCCCTGGAACCAATCATGAGCCCAAACCTGCCATGAAACCCTGGAACCGATCATGCAAACATACATTTCCAGGGACCGATCATGAACTCATACTGGTCCTGGAACCGATCATGAACTCATACTGGTCCTGAAACCGATTATGAACCCATACCGGTCCAGAAACTGATCATGAACCCATATTGGTCCTGAAACCGATCATGAACCCACAAGGGTCATGGAACTGAAAATAAACATAAAGGATCTGGAACTGATACTGAACACATACCGGTCCTGGAACCGATCATGAACCCATGCTTATCCGGAAATAACTCTCGATTTTATTTATTTACAGGAACAGTGCCAGGAACTGTGCTGGATTCGGATTCGGAATGATATTTGGAGCAGGTCTGAAACCGATACAATTCCAGTTCCAGTCAACAAACTATACCCGGTAGTAAATGTGCAGCGTAGGAATATTGTAGGAATTCAATAGCAAAAGCAACAAGCAAAAGAATGTTTGTATAGTTAGTATATACAGTAGGTGACCGGTAACTGAGAGGTAAACAACCTCCAGTTAACGAACAATGTTCGCTAACTGGAGTGACGTTTCTATGGATTGATTTTTTTGATTGGCGTTGACTGGAATAAATATACCAAACTTTTTTTTTTCATTTATGTTGATATAAAGTATAGTAATTCGTGTAATAACATAAGTTAATAGCAAACGTAGGCAAGAGACCCTAAATTTGTTTGAAAAATCCACATTTGCGACAAATTTCTCTTCATGAGATTCCGGATGTTTCACGTTTTGACGTTTAAGTGTTCGTTAACTGAGAATCACTCCAGTTAGCGAACCTCCAGTTAAAACACATCCTGTTAGCGGTCACCTACTGTATATTGCTCTCTCCCGTCCTTTTTTTTAACGGACCATTAACATATGATAACTTTGTTCATGATTTGTTCATTATTGGCGCAAAGCCGCCTGATTCGAGATAGGTAGCTTCATTCATTGGTAACTGTTGTGAACCATTTCCCTACACCTGTAATAAATATGGAACCGTTTAAAATGATTCTGTTTTTGTTTACTATGCCGCCAAATGCTATAGTTTAACCTCGTTCCGACAATTGCTATCACAGTACAGATTAATACTAAACCGACTGTTCAAAATTTAAGTGAAATTAAGTACAAAACAACCAAGAAATGGTTTCCACAGGGCTCTCTAGTGATTGTTGCGCAAATATTCCCGCAGATCGTCTATCTTTAACCGAGACACGCACTCGTACACGCGTGAGATGCCAAAGTAGCCGGTCAGAAACATTAGCCCGACGATGACGATCATCAGAAACACTCCGATCAGCAAACTGACGAGCATGACCGATGCAGCCGTTATGAGTGCACCCTCGATCAGCACAAACCCGGTAAAGGCCATCACCGCTGTAGTCATCGTGAAGAAAATAAATACCAGGAATGGTAGCGTGAAGACGAAAATCACAATCGCCACTGCTAGCGCCAGGATCGGGTACTGATGTAAGCTGGCAAAAATGGCGTGAGCAATCTCCTGTAGCCTGTACCGGGCGGCCGTCTCCGACATTGCCTTGTTGATACGGTGAACTGCAATGAACACAAACCGGACATTCCTATTATAATTTAGTGGGGGGAGAGGGGGGGGGGGGCTTTATTCGGTAGGAATTTGCGAGACACTTACGGTAAATAGAGGTACGAGTAAGGATAAAGCGAGCCAAGTCTTCGTTTCTGCGGTGACGCCTTTCCATGTCTTTGGACTCATTCTGCGGTTTGGAACCTTCCGGATAGCTCTGCAATAATATGAAATCATACCGCCGGAGTAAAGTATGGCTAATTGATACTTATCTTTGATACGCTGTGATGTGATTCAGTTTACAATGTTAGCATTATTATTCAACAGCATTAATATTGCAATGTTTTCTTTTTAACAGCTATAATCTTTTTCTGACAGCTCTGTTGTTGGAAAACTTCTGCTGAGCGTTGAATAATACTTTTAACATTGAACGCAGACCCGGAAACCAGTGTGTCGATAGTACATGCACGCTCACCTGCGTTTCAATTCTGTTGTCTGAGGCTGACGATGGCATTGTGACGAACTGTGCTTAACTATATAAGTATGAATTTCTTATGACTTTGATGTAAACGGCCGCTTCTCGAGAATGCACACACAACAACCGAGACGGCACATTAATCTGTCACACTGACCGTTGACGCATGCAACAAAAAAAAATCAAACTACAAAAACCGGAGTGCTTTTTTGCTTAACATGTTTTATTTTTATTTTAGCTTTTCTTGTTGTAATTAGTTTTTATTTTATGTTTCTTTTTTTTGTATTATTTCGAAATCATTAAATTCAATTCAAGCTCAAATAACTAAGCCAGTGCTCTATTTTGTTAGGTCTGGGTCTAAGCACATGTTGCTGCATGAGCGTTTCTACATACACCGAGACTGAAGGTGAGAGATGGCTGTGAGAAAATTGACAATCGGTTTCTCACGCCGGTGTGTGTAGAAGCTCTGAAAAGCGCTGAGATGAGACTTTTAAAATGATGTTGAAAAAATCCATTTTAATCGCTAAAATGAAGTCAAAAAAGTTTCTTTTATTGTTTAATAATATTTCTACGATTATTAGACGGCAAAAATACAAACTATGATTGATCAATCGCTATAAACTGCCAATTCAATTTTTTCTCAGCTCCATCGTTCTTTGCATGCCGAGGAGAATTCTCTCACCGAAAATGCTGTCAGTCGCTGTCAAAGCACGCTGTCAGTTATTTTCTCAGCTGCATTCTCGGTGTATGTAGAAACGCTCCATCATTTCTGGATTTTGCTGTTTATTTCAAAAACTGTGCAAACATATTCGATCAAAAACACATTTTACAATTAAGTTGAAAATATTTTTTATCCATTTTGGTATGCTAAAAAATCCGAAATTTGCCTGCAACAAATACACACGAAACAATTCGATTTGATTCTCTTGCAACAAATATGTTCCCATAACATGTGTTTAACATTTCGTCAATATGCTCAAAGTCTCTATAAAAATAAACTAACCAAAACAAAATCGTCTGCATGATAGAGCAACAATATTCCCACCACCTTTCATAGACCCGGGCCTAAGGGCGGTGGCAACGCTCATCGGATGCGATTTTATCGGATGAGATTTATATGGGATTTGACAGATAACGTCGGACGTGCGATTTCGTCGTCCGACGTTATCTGTCAAATCCCATATAAAAATTTGACAGGTTGTCCGATAAAATCGCATCCGATCAAGGTGTTATAAATGACAAGGTGAAGTTGTTCAGAGCAAAATGACATTTCTCGACTTGACATTTCTCTTCACAGCAAATTTTCTCATCCTGCTTCAGTAAAGTTTTTTACTGAAACGGTTCAGTATTAGAATATTTTACTGATTTTCAGCATAAATGTCATTTTTTTACTGATTTTCAGTAAAGCAATTTACTGAATGCATTTCAGTAATACATATATTACTGAAAATCAGTAAAATAGGTGTCAAATTAGTCGTTTCACTGGATATCAGTAAAACAAATTACTGAAAATGCAGCAATCCATTCTGTCAAATCGACCTGTCAGTCAGATCATCAAAACAAAACAATGCGGTAGCCACTTGCTCGTGATGTGCAAAAAGTTGATTTTGTAGGCGTTTACAGGCACCCTGGTGAAATTTCAGGTGATATTTCGGATTACGGGATTCATTTAGAACAATTGGCAGCCGTGTTGGTGTGTAAAATGTTTGCTACAATCCACTGTGCGTGCTGAAATTGCGTGGTGTCTGTGAGCGCTTACTGAACCATCTACACTTGCGGCGGTGAAATACAGTATAAAAACTTTATAAAACAACACGAAACATGTATTTATATGAACTGAGCGACTGGCAATATCTGCGCATCAATAAAAACTAAATTTAAAAGAAGTATTTCGTCATTTTTTAATCGCTACCAACTACTGAATAATCAGTAATATGAGAATGGCTTTACTGGGATTTCAGTAAACGAGCTGTCATTTTGGTGAGCATCGGACATTACTGAATGATTCAGTAAACATTCTTTTTACTGAAAGGATTACTGAAACTTCAGTTAAAAAAATTTCAGTAAAATTTTACTGAAGTTCAGTAAAAAAAGTTTTCTGTGTTCCGGGGAATCCGGTATAAAAATCGGGGAGGGCTGGTGCGGGGTAATGAAATTTGTATGCAGAGAGTGACAGATGTCCCCCACAATGTCGCCCAGCAAAAGCGATAAAAATCAACCTTCTAAATACATTATCCTTGCATCCGATGAGCGTTGCCACCGCCCTAAATATGTTGTCATCCCCCATGGCCTTGTGCCTAAAGCGGCGCTCTAGCACCCATTGAGCACAACAAACAAACAAAACATTAATCGATAGGCGGATCCAAAGTGGGTATATTACAAGGTTTCAGTCCAATAAACAATCGTCAAGATGCTTATAACAATGCCTGATTTGAAAAACATTGTCTACCACTTCTAAATACGTCATTTTGCAATTTTTAAACTGTCCACCGTAATAACGTTGTTGGATGCAATGAATAACAATGTTTACATTCGAAACTGTATTGTAAACCCCTTTATTTTTACAGGGTTTCACACTTTATCTCAAGACCGCGGGACCCCTTCCCGAATCTGTCTTAGCCAAAGCCAAGAATGCGGTATGATGCTTGAAAACGTTGATGATACCTGAAAACGTTGATGATACCTGAAAACGTTGATGATACCTGAATTCATCGGATGCAATGCTGAATCTGCGGCACATTTCTCGAACACACTGTTCCGAGCCGAGGACATGCGGTCGAATATTTTACACGGATAACCTTTGTGTACATCAGTGTATGAGAAACACATAAATTATCCTTTTCGTGTTTTTACCAAAAAAGACATTTTAATAAAATGAGTGAATGCATATTTCTGCAAAAATATTGTAAAATATTTACAAGTGTTAAGACAGTAGTTTGAACTGTTTAAATAATCTTTTTTGAAAAAAAAACACGAAAAAAATAATTGGCTGTTTTCAGTACAGTCATTATCCGATATACGCTATCGTACGGGACCGAGTGCAATAACGTATCTCGAGTTTTCGCATATAGCGGATTCCTATGGAAAAATGGTTTACACTACCTGTTCGAGGGTTGAAATATATCGCCACAGAGTTTTGCATTAAAGTTTTTTGTTATAAAACATGTATCTTTTGCACAAATTTAATGCAAAATGCATTAAGAACATTAAGAAAATTCGAAAAGAGCATTAAATATTTCAAAAAATAAAAATATTAGCAAAAAACATATGGAGCTGTCAAATTTAGATTAATCGCGTACTGCGAATTCGCGTACATCGAGTATCGCGTACTGCGGATAATTGCTGTACAGGCGGTCCCCGAGATACACGGTTAATGGGGACCGAAAACGGCCGCAAAATACCGCGTATCTCGAATTTCCGCGTAAGTCGAATCCTCGTGATTTCCAGCTAAAATTTCACTAATTTTCGTGTAATTTTGCAAGTAGGGGGCGGTTTTAGTCACTTTATGAGTTATTTGATATGATTCTGACTGAATATAACAGTTTTAAACTTTTTGAAATAGTTTTTAACATTCGATCGAAATGGAAATTATTTGGCAATATACAATTGATGTGTCAAATCAGTACAATTTGCTCAAAGAACTGTCAAATTTACAAAACCGCGTATCTCCGAATCCGCGTATAAGAGGTACCGTGTATCTCGGGGACCGCCTGTACACTCATGTACACAAAGGTTATCCGTGTAAACAAATATTTGACCGCATGTCCTCGGCGCGGAACAGTGTGTTCGAGAAATGTGCCGCAGATTCAGCATAGCATCCGATGAATTCAGGTATTATCAACGTTTTCAAGCATCATACCGCAGTCTTGGCTTTGGCTAAGACAGATTCGGGAAGGGGTCCAAGCTCCCGACCACGCTGGTTTTCGCTGGTCTTTTCGGGGATAGTCCGTTAACGAATTATCTCCGAAAAGACCAGCGAAATACAGATCATTTTCGGGGATAGTGAACACACGTGAAGGATGAACCCATGCAAAAAAGAGCTAAAAATAGAAATGAACATTCGGATTCATTCCCTTCCCTCATATTCCAATTCATGCTCATGCTTCATCCTTGATGCTACCAACCACATCGCTAATTCTACTTCGAATCACTTTGCCAGTTGCGCCACCATATTATTATTCATGATCGTACTATTTGCTTGTTTTGTTGTATGAAGGGGTACTGATACTAAATGAATTAAAAGAAATAAATAAAACAATAAAAATAATAGATTGACTATTAAACACGCATTTCTAACAATGAGTAAAGGGGTATGAAGTTACTGGAGCTGCATGTTTTAAAAAGAAATCAAAACTTTAAATCATCCAATAAAAACAATAAAAATGGAATTAAACTCATGTCGACCATGGTGCAAACATTACACCATTACCATTTGACCACTACTAGTTCATGAACATGAATCGTTATCTATCAGTTTTAAACCCTTCAAATATAGCACAATGAACAAAGAGATGTGTAAAAGTTCATCGATGCGTGTGAGAGAGTAGAGCTGATGAATAGAAATAGATGGCATGAGTTTATGTTCATTATCCCCGAAAAATTTCGCTTGGGATGAACCCTCGTCCCCTGAAGCTATGACTGTAATATCAAACCTGGAAAACAAATGAAACTGGGTAAGCAATGCGATGAAATCCTTGGCAATTTAGCAGAACTTACTCAGCAATGAACAGGCCAACAATGAAGTCGTATTCTACTAACGATGGAACGTGGTAGGATGAAGAAAACTTGAAGCGCTAGTTTCGTCTTCTGCAATCTTATTTATGTTGTTTATTCCAAGCATCAGCTGACTGACGTCGATTTTGACAGACAAATTGTAAACAAGGTTCACAAAATGGTGACTCCTTCAATCGCTCTGTCGTAGCCTGTATAGAGTCTAATAACTTTGCTTAGGGCGGTGGCAACGCTTTTTCGCATGCGATTTTATCGGACGGCCTGTCAAATTTTTATATGGGATTTGACAGATAATGTCGGACGACGAAATCGCATGTCCGACGTTATCTGTCAAATCCCATATAAATCTCGTCCGATAAAATCGCATCCGATGAGCGTTGCCACCGTCCTTAGGCCCGTGTCTGTGCTCCATCGCATGCGATTTTATCGCACGTGCTGTCAAACGCTTTTTCGTATAATATTGCGATTAATTCGATGATTTTAATAATTTTAATAATTGTTCCTACAAAACACCACACATTTAGTTTGACAGATAAAATCGGATGCTGCGTTCGACGAAACCAATTTTTTTTGATTCCGTCGTACGACGAAATCGCACGTCCGACGTTATCAGTCAAATCTCATATAAAATTTTGACAGGCCTTCCGATAAAATCGCATCCGATGGAGCACAGACACGGACCTAAATAAGAGGCATTATTGCTGTTTGTTGATGTTTTTCTTTGTTAAATGTGTTGACATATCCATGCAGAACGCAGCGAACAGATACCAGCGTGCGTCACGCAATACGTTGCGATACTCTGCGTCGAAACAATTACCAAGCCCTTAGGCAGCGGTCAGAACCTCGCCGCATGCGATTTTGACGCAAGCTTTTGTATGGGATTTGACGTTAATGACAGCCCTTGCGAATCTGCCGCATGCGGCGATGCGGCAAAATCAAAATCATTTGATATTGCCGCATCGCCGCATGCGATTTTATTTCAGATGTCAAATGTCTAAAATCATATCAAATAATGATTATCTTTATAAAGAAACAACAAAATATCATTATAATACCTTGAAAAGCTAGAAAATAGAGAAAACTCTTTTCTTGCCGCATGCGGCAAAATCGCATGCGGCGAAGTTCTGACCATTACCTTAGAGCGGTGGCAACGCTTTTTATTTTTACTTTTACTTATTTTTATAGAGACCTTGAGGTCTAGCTCATTCGCCTCTTGGGGGTGGCAACGCTCATCGGATGCGATTTTATCGGACGAGATTTATATGGGATTTGACAGATAACGTCGGACGTGCGATTTCGTCGTCCGACGTTATCTGTCAAATCCCATATAAATCTCATCCGATGAGCGTTGCCACCGCCCTTAATCATCCACAAAGTACGACATCGGAACGATTTTTCGTTGAACAGCCCCAAATCCGCTATGGAGTTCGATCTGGCTATCTGGGATGGTTATATTTAATCATTTTTTTAAGTTATACAAACGATCACAATATTTAAATATTGGAAAATAATACAGAAAATGATTAAATGTAACCATTGAATTATAATACAGGTGTCCCCCGAGATACGACTGTATTTGGGACCGAAAAAATGTCCCAAAGCAAGGCATAAGTCGAAAAAGTCGTATGTCGAATATCTATGAATATAAAGTTTATAACCGAAATGGAAGAGTTGGATTAAATGATATCGCGTACCCAAGCGCCACAGATTAAGCTTAAACGACTGGAAAATTGAAATCCAAAGAAAAAAAATGAAAGCTCCACAGCTTCATTGGTTTGATCAATAGATGGCGTATTACAACTCATCATTATATTGCTATCCTTTTCTCGCAATGTGTTTCAACAAGTTTCATCTTATCGTGACCTATATAGCATTCTAACTTTCTGAGCAAAAATCTATATGAATGGTCGTGTGGTCAGATACGTGGGAATCAACACCAACGACCATTACTTAAATCTCACTTACTTCAGTGTTGGTGGTTTCCGTTGGAGTTTAGTATTTAAACAATCGTATCGCCGTTCTAGTTCTAGCGATGCATAACTTCAAAGCGAAACCATACAACAGTACAGAGGAAATGAGAAAGCTCTCCTCCAAGCGATGAAGCTCAACTGGTTGGGGTATCCCACCAACAGAGAGCGCCACCAGCTTTTTTGCTATTTTTAGAATGCATGAGTCGTTTGCCGTCTGCTAAACGAAGTCTTTCTATATTCCGTTTAGGTAGAGAACTTGAGTCGTTTAGAAGCCGTTTAGTGGTCGTTTAGTGGATTTGTGGCACTTGGGTATTTTATTTAAAATAATGTTTGATAATGTAATAATTATATTTAAAAAACCGTACACAATATCGATATTCAAGATAGGGTCCCAAGTGCCACAAATCCACTAAACGACCACTAAACGGTTTCTAAACGACTCAAGCACTCTACCTAAACGGAATATAGAAAGACTTCGTTTAGCAGACGGCTAACGACTCATGCATTCTAAAAATAGCAAAAAAGCTGGTGGCGCTCTCTGTTGGTGGGATACCCCAACCAGTTGAGCTTCATCGCTTGGAGGAGAGCATTCTCATTTCCTCTGTACTGTTGTATGGTTTCGCATTGAAGTTATGCATCGCTAGAACTAGAACGGCGATACAATTGTTTAAATACTAAACTCAAATGGTAACTACCAGCACTGAAGCAAGTGAGATTTGAGTAATGGTCGTTGGTGTTGATACCCACGTATCTGACCACATGACCATTCATATAGATTTTTGCTCGGAAAGTTAGAAGGCTATATAGGTCATGATAAGATGAAACTTGTCGAAACACATTGTAAGAAAAGGATAGCAATAAAATAATCAGTTTTAATACGCCATCTATTGATCAAACCAATGAAGCTGTGGAGCTTTCATTTTTTTTTTCTATGGATATTAAATTTTCCAGTCGTTTAAGCTTAATCTGTGGCGCTTGGGGTAGTTGTGGAATCTTTGGAAATGTGTGTATAACGGTTATCAGCCTAGATATTCACAAAAATACATCAATTTCTTGTCAATGACAACTTTTAACTGTCAAAATCAAAATCGTCGTGTCTGCGAATCGTCGTAACTCGAGGGGGTCGTAACTCGGGGGACGCCTGTACAGTGGAGCGCCGTTTATCCGTGCTTCTCGGGACTTGACCTCGCCCTGATAAGCGAATAACACGGATAATGAGTCAAATGATATATTTTATCACCAATTCCTGATTATGTTTTGAAAAATTATCTAATTTTTTGATAAAAAATAACCCAGTTTTAATTAACTTCATGTTTTACAATTAGAATATTTGACATTTGCCATGAATTGTAGTGTTTTTTGTTATGACAATGTCCTCTTATAACGGTTTCTTCAAATATTCTCCTCATAACGCAATGTCACCTTTGTATTCAATTGTCATTTCTCAACAGCACGGATTAACGGACAGCCGGATAAAAGGTACCCGGATAAACGGCGATCCACTGTATTAGACATTTCGTGTTATTTGTTAACAATTTGGACAAAAAATATAAAAATAAAACAGAGGAAGGAATCGAGTCTATCAAAAATTTGCTAAATTGCCGGTAAGATAGAGGAAATGATTAGGCCCGATTTGTCTGACTGGGTAGATTCCACGACCTGAGCTCTTTAATCCACCTTGGTCAAATCCCATACAAAATGGGACGTTGTACTCGCATCTGCGCCATCGTGTAGACATATCTTAATAGTTGGATACGATTGGACGAGCAAAAATAAGTGAAAAGGAAAACAGTGCGAAGACTGAAGAAACATCCCAGTGGCGCCCTATCGAAAAGGCGTAAGATAGACGTAAAGTTTTGTAAATATTGCGCAAGCCGACGACAGACAATTTCCACCAAGGGAAAACTTTTCCCATTCCTTCTCTGTCCTATTTACCTTGCACATTTAACAGGGGTCAGCTGTTGTTGTAAGCGACACGATGCTCACAGGCAACCAGGAATTCAATCCGGTGGATGGTCAAGGTAATGATGAGAAGGCTACAGCTGATGGTGATGCTGGTGCTGCTGCATCCGTCGCAGCATCACAACAGGCCCAACCGCAAGAGGAAGAGCGGTACTGCTGGGTGTGCTTTGCGACCGAGGAGGATGATAAGGTAGCGCCGTGGGTGCAGCCGTGCAACTGTCGCGGCGCAACCAAGTGGGTCCATCAGTCCTGCCTTAAGCGGTGGATCGACGAAAAGCAGAAGGGCAACCCATACAAGAGCATCAGCTGCCCGCAGTGTCAAACACGGTACATCATCATCCTGCCGACGATGGGCAGCTTCGCCTTTCTGCTGGAGCGACTCGACATCATTGCGAAGCAGCTCAGCCCGGGTATGGCGGCTGGGGCCATCGTGTGCTCGATCTATTGGTCTGCCATCACGTTTGGCGCCGTCACCGTGCTGCAGACGACTGGGTTCGAGCGGGGCCTCTCGATGATGGAGCAGGCCGAACCGATTGCACTGCTGCTGTGTTTGCCGACCATCCCGGTGTTGCTCGTGATCGGGCGCATGTTTCGCTGGGAGGACATTGTTCTTCGCTTTCTGCAAAATCGACAGTTTGACGTACGGAAGTATCCCGTCATCTCACTGATGTTACCTGTCTCGTAAGTGATCGTAATCTTTCTACTATTCGCCGATAGTGCACAATAATTAATAATACAATAATTCAATAATTGCACTCCCGTCCCATTCGTTTGCAGCAACGAACCGAGCCCGCGCTATCCGGAACCGTACCCAAGCAGCACGGTTACAACCTCGGAACCACTCTCTGTGACGCGCATATTCTGTGGCGCACTATTGCTGCCCACGGTGTCCACCGTCGTCGGGAAAATTTTGTTCAAATCCATCAAGAACGATCTGCATCGTACGCTGCTTGGTGGATTTGTGTTCGTTGCGGTCAAGGGTGTGCTGAAAATTTACTTCCACCAGAAAAAGCATAACCGTGCCAAACAGCGCCAAATACTGGACTATACACCCGAAAACGTGCGCAAGTACACGTTGCGAACCCAACCCCCGGAAGGCCAGCATCAACACGGGCAGCAGGCATCGCAGCTGGACCGTAACCGTGCGGACTTGGTCGAGGGAACCGGATAGCAGCAGCAGCCGCAGTACTCGGTGTGATATCTACTATGAACTGAGCATACTGACTTAATATTCTATTTTATGTTTTGTTATTCATTTTTTATGAAACACTCCAAATTAATTGAACTAAGTTAATGTAGAGCGATACTAGAGAAGAGTACCACTACCCTCTTCAAGAATAAACTTTCTTTTATTTCGTAATGAAAAACATTTCTTTCTTAAGCACGTGTTAATAATATGTGGTTCCGCTTTGCTTAGCATAGTTGAGCGAAAAGGCATCTTAGTCCTATGGATTAGTTTACCACACGCCAGGACGGACGGAATGATGAATAAACTTCAATTCATGCGTGCTGCATGTTGTTAGCTTTGATCCGGTATAATGCAAGATTTTGCGGTTTCCTCACATCCCGGAAATGGAACGTAGTGCGGCTCAGATAACTCCTCTGGTACGCAGGCACAAAACTGAACGCTACGACCATTCGCTTCGATTTCGGCCGCATTGCTTTCCGCCACTTTTCTCGGGTGCCCTACCCAAGACCGTTCCTGGCCAGTCCCGCTTCGATTCGTGCACCAAACACGTGTACCCATCTCGACCTTCCACTCTACATTGCACGAAGGATACTTCGAGCTATCGTCCTTGCTCTCCTTTGCCTTGGCAGCACGCTCCAGAACGTACCGATAGTAAGGGGTTTCTTGCCCGACCGGATCAAAGTAACGACCGACCAGCTTACCAACGTATTGGTAGGTTTTATCGTAAAAGTCCTTCCAAGTGAGCAGTTGTTCCAGCTCCGTCTCCTTTAGCGCGGACACGTCGCTCAGCTCCAGGGTGTACTGGTCGAACTCTCCCGTAACGAAAGATCGTGTAGCATCATGGCCTAAATGAAGCAGTTTTCAACAAATAGTGAATAATTCATTCCGGTAAGAAGTACCAATAATTACCAATGAACATGTGATATGATTGCCCCGGTCCGTAATGTTTGAATCCAACCGTCACGTCGTACACGTGGCCCAGTATAACGAGGTAAAGCAGGTTGGTCTCTTGTCCGTTGTACTTTCGCAGTTCTGTCTCCGTAAATATTCTCTCACTTTCGACCTGAACCTTAGCCTGCATTTCGGTGTCGGTTAAGCTAAAGCGTTCCAACAGCTGAGTTTTCTTGGATGCTAGAAGGTAGAACAGCACCATGGCGAACGCCACGATCACCATGTCTCGAAAAAAAAATTTAAAACTAAAATTCATCCTTGATCGTTAATGGTTTAAATGAAGGGCATGGATTTAGAGTAGGAGTTATTTTATTTCACACTGAAAAGCTCCAGCTGGCCTTTTGAGCAGGCCAATTTTATTTGTTATTGCTCATATTGCTAGCTGTCAACAAATCACCTGTCATTGTTAACGTTCACTTTTATACAAGCCCCAAATGACAATGGGACCCCCTAAAAATTGGTTAAAAAATGACAGATTTTTGACAGGATCGGATTTTGGTTCGGATTGAATCAAAATCCGATCTTCTCAGAGGTGAGCGAATCAATAGTGAGAAAGCCATGGTGAGTAGCCATAGTGAATTATCGAAAAAAAAGCCAAATCTCACGCCTTTCAATGCGCGTTTTTGTTTCTTGTGGCCATGGCTGCATATACGTCATATCTGTTCCCTACTAGCAATGAGAATGTAAAAGTGTGCGTCTTTCAGGCGAGGGGCATGTAGAAGCAGGGGGAGACGGTTGGAAATACGCGGAATTACGCGGCGGCGAGAGCGTGTTTTGCTTTCTACACAGTTTTCGCACTCACACAATCACACATGTGTGAATGTGTGCGTTCACTTTCAGCCAGCGCGCTCAGTTTGGTTTTCTCGCAGCGGCTTGCTGGTGTCGGTGTCTCGCTCGCACTAGTGCAGCGAGTGTTCCTCGTGCGTTCCCTTTCTTGCTACCACACAAAATCGTCAGTACAGTTCAAGCCTTCGCAGTGTGAGGCCGCGCGCGTTTTAGCCTAAGTCCCGGGCGCTCGATGTAATTTGAAGTGAAGTGTTGAAGTGTTATTTATTTCAATTCACATTATTACGGCCTCGGTCGTATTTTCAAGTGTTGAAGTGTTGTGCACATTGAAATAAAGCAGCGTTAATCTTTCATAATTCAACATGAATATGTAAATTATGCTGCTTTATTTCAATGCTTTTTTACAGTGTTCAACATACACAACATACAGGCAGTAAGGCGGGTGCTTGAAGTGACGATTTTTTTTTATTATTTATAATAAAAAATATGTGTGGTTTTGTGGCAAGATTGTGGTTAGCGATGTGTGGAACTGTGCCTTAAGTTTCAATAAAGTGTAAAAATATCAAACGAGTTTGATGTAATTAAATTTATTTCGATGCATGCGATTTTATTACGCAGCAAATCAAAGTGAACGAAAGCGCACAGCGCACAACGCGCAACGAAAGAAACGAGGGGGAGGGGGTGTTCAGCGCAGCGCGCAAGTGCGGCAACAGCGCAGCGCAAACCGAAAGAAACGCGAGAGAGCAAGAACAGCTGATCCGCGCATCCAGCGCAACGCGAGAGGAAAGAAACGGGAGGGAGGGGATATCAGCTGATCAGCTGTTTTGTATCGCGAGAGCGCCCCGTGTAATTTGAAGGCATGCGAGAGAGCGCTGCGCGCGCTCACTCTCAATTCGGAAAAAAATCGCTTCCCTTCGACTATGGCGGCCAATACAAAATCGACCGAACCCCTTCCCCCTGTTTCTACATGCCCCTCGCCTGTAAATTTCGCTCTCTTTGTCTGTCGGGTGGTGTCGATCCATGTGCTGGTGTTCATCATCCCGGGTGTGCTGTACATAGGCTATTCCTCGCGCGCTAGGACGATGCAGTTACAAAGCAGAAAAATGCGGCGCTCAATGAACGACGGTAGTGCGGTAAAATCATGCATAGCCTGTTACGCGGTAAGGTACTGTTGTATAATTTGTAGTGCTTTATATGTGTGTAAGGTTTTTTTTTATTATTTGTAGGTGCTTTTTGAAGCGTTTGTTTTAGATTTCTGCTCTGATTTTATAGTTAGTAACAAAGATCAACCTAAATCTGGATTATGTAGGTATTTATAGGGTTTTTTTGTTTATTATGTAATTTCGTTAAAATTATTTTTGCTTGGTATTTCAGATTAATGATGGTAAATTTGGGATCGTCAAATACGGTTAGTGTGGAGTAGGACATGTCCGTCGCGGAGTCGTAAGTTCAAGTATAGAGTGGAACGAGCCCCGTCCGGCTGCAATGACTGATTTATCCAGCTGCGTCGTATTGAATGAGTCTCAAACGTTGTAATAGGCTGGCATGATCGAGCAGGTCGTTACACCTAATCGATAAAGTTTTAAAAATAAAATGCGATAAAAACTAATACGGTTGAGATAAATTTGAAAAGAAACCCCGATTTGTGGGGATGATTTGTTTTATTTAAGTTGTATTATAGAGCGCAATATATGTATACGTTGAACTTAAGTTTAGTAAATTAAATATAACTATTAGTCAAATATATTGGAAACACGCTTAATCTGTGTTCTTTGCGTGTGTAATACTCACCGTAAAATTATGTTTTGTTAAACCCGACCCTTTGGCACGAATCGAACCAGACATCCAACTCGAAGAAACGTATAGAGTTATATGGAGGTGCTCTGATAGACATCTCGAACAAACAAGACTCGAACCTGTTGAATGAATGGAATATTTTTTTATGTTGGATGTCGTGTTAGATTAGTACCAGAGGGCCGGGTAGCTATCGGCTTCAGTTTTCCTGTTGAGTGCTATACTTGAACTTGCACTCCAGCTATACTATCCCTAAATATTAGTATAATAAATAGCTTGATGTAGTTTAATATATATTAGGGCGCAAATACACGATATGCGTTTCCGCGGGCGCGTTCAAACGCGCATAACAGTTCCGCAGAGATATTCAGAATGAGCATCTTTGCGTTTCCGTTGTAGCACATTCGAATGACATTTAATTCCTATGGCTGGATTTTCTTACGCGTTTCCGCGGGCGCGGAAACGCGCGTCGTGTATTTGCCGCCTTACCCTTTTTCAATCTGTCGTGTACCATTATGTTACAATACCTTCTCTGAATTAAACATATAGCTTTGATCTCATTTGACTAAATATTCTATCCTATTTTCTATATTATCCTATCTGCTTGTAATCGACAAGACAAATGTAGTCGTCCTGCGAGTCTATAATGAGCATGTCTATTAATGATGTGTTTGGTTGATAGATAGCACGATGCTGGGCAAGATTTTCGTATTGTATGTTATCCTATCTAGCTACTGTTTTGACCCTTTCCTCATATGTCTATTATATTAAAATTTCAGCTCATAGCGATAGCACTTGAACGTCTTATGAAACTTGGAAAAAACCTTGTCAAAAAGTAAGCTGCATTCCGTTATGTATGCTGAAATGACCATATTATTTTTTTAATTATTTAATTACGTCAAAATTTACCATGTACTGGAAAGGTATAGTTTGGATGATCTTACCATTTTAAAATTGCACAGTCTGATCATGAGCAATCGAATCAGAAGGGCGCGAGGAAATGGTTGGCAGACCGGGACAATTTTGTGCAGCATACGCTAAATAAAGAAACAAAATGCATTATTAATATTATTTTTAGTAGGTTCAATAAAAAGAAGTCCGTTTTTTTACCTTCACAGTATAATTTCCCTTATAATTGTTGGCACAACAATAACGAAGGGGATGTATAGTAGTTTAATCGAGTTGGTTTATGCCGTCCGTCCATATTTGCATTCTTTTTTCACTCGCTTTTTGCCATCAAATATCCGCTGTAGAAGAATCTGAAACATTAGGACGATAAAGCATAACTAATTAATCTTTTAACAATTCCTGTTCCGAACATCTTCCGCTGTTTTAAATGATAATTTCTTATACTTATCTGGTTTATCCAGCTATTGCATTTTGCTGTCACCCTGTTGTCTTACTGCTTTCTTCCTTCTTTATACGTTCGGCTATTCACGGATATATCTTGCAAAACACTTGCACTGCAGTAAAATGAACTAAATGAACACTGTAATTGCCACAAAACCGGTATATTGCACAGGGAATCGCACTAATTTTAAATTTCAGCATGAAACCTTTTTCGGCCGCAAATACACGACGCGCGTTTCCGCGGGCGCGTTCAAACGCGTATAACAGTTCCGCAGAGATATCCAGCTGAGCATCTCTGCGTTTCCGCGGTAGCGCGTTCGAATGACATTTCATTTCTATGGCTGGATTGTTATACGCGTTTCCGCGGGCGCGGAAACGCGCGTCGTGTATTTGCGGCCTTCCAAACAAAACACTTTATGCCGTCTCGCGAATCATCACATATAGGGGAAAGCGGGGCAAAATGGGCATGTGGGGCAAAATGGGCACCCTCTATTTAAGCATTATTTGACTACAAAGCTACTTTCCAATGCTCAAAATGTATTCATTAGAGTGTTTTATGAACACCATGTAAGTTTCATAACGCTAACACAAAAAATAACCAAGAAAAGTGCAAAATAAGGTTTAGTAGCATATTGATGTAATTTTTGTCACTTCGAAAATAAGCTTAACCCAGTGTCACAGGGATGCGTTGAAGTTTTACATTATATATTATTAAAGATGTGATATTTCTATACAATTTGTCTGAAGAAAGCAAGGCGATCGAATGCGTATTTTTACTAATATAACATAAAATACAAAAATGCTTCACGTGGGGCAAAATGGGCAGTTACGCTTGGGGCAAAATGGGCAGATACTTTTGACAAATGGCGTTTGGTGAGGCTATGGTGTTATATTTGTCGCCTCAATAATGATAACAGACACAGCTTCAAAAGAATCGATTTTGTAGATTTAAACGTGTAAAAACTGTTTTAATTTTGATAACATATTTTTGGAAGAATTTTAAGGGCTTTCCTGACCAGCAAAACAAAAGATAGAACGAAAATACAATTCACGAAACGGTGCGCAAAAGCATAGACCATTACCTAAGCGCAGTTGTTGTGGCCCATTTTACCCCAGTGTTCTGACGTTTCACAGTTTGTTTACATATGCCCATTTTGCCCCAGGGCTATGCCCATTTTACCCCGCGTGTCAAAATAGCTTCTCGTAAAACATCAACTTTTATTTTACACTGTTTTCATGATTTTAAGTTGTTTTCATTCTATGTGGCAATTTTAATCCATAGATAAATAGTGGAGGCATACAATAATGCATGAATAATTGTGTTTTGTGGCATATTCAATGGAATATTCAGTAAACTGCTTAACATGCCCATTTTGCCCCGCTTTCCCCTACACACACACACATCCCAAATAACCAAATCGTCCTTAACCCACTGTAAAGCCACTTCAAACCCACGTGGGTTTGTGGTGGTGGATTCAGTCGTTAACCCACCAAATTTTAGAACAATCGGAGCTGCCAGTTCCGATCCGATGTATTTATCTTGCCCACCCTTAACCCACCTTTTCCAAAAATGCTTTGAGGAAAAGTTTGGTCAAGGGTTGGCTAAGGTCAATATGCTGAACAGGATTTTAACTCTTCGATTGATTACATTCATTCACTTACATCACTGCACTTAAACTTCAGCAATATTATTAGTCTATAAACTATGCACTGACCAGCGAAATGGAGAGATCATTCGCAAGTAAACAAACACACATATACACATATTAAACATGAATGTTTTACAACAAACCAACTTAAACACACACGTTTAATTGTTTCCTTTGCACAATTAAATCACATTTTAACACAGGTGAAACATGTTGAGCAAATAAAGTGCCCGAGCATAATAACTGACTTTAACAAAATTGAAGTGGCTGCTTCTGTAGCCGTGTGGCTTAACCCACCAAACTGATAGTTTTTTAGCTTTGTTTGATGGAACTGGATTTTTAGTACAAGAAATTGGTGGCGTTTTCGGTATCTTGGTTATATGGGATCACACAGCCACACACGGAGCCCTCACCATACGGCAGACCGTTCAACTCATATGAGCAAGATCGGCAGCCGATCCAAAATCCGACCTCACTATCATGTGGTAAGGCATCTCATCGAATCGACGGGGCGCGCCAGATCGTCTCATGAGAAAATTTGGCGCTAGCCAGAATGCTCACCATACAAACTTCTGTAACTCACCATGCCGATGAGAAAGACAATGCTCGCTCAGTATGGAGGAGGCAACCGAAGACAGCATCTCAGTATGGAAACGTCAAGCTGTCATCGGGCTCGCTATAGTGAGATGCTGCCCGATTGTCATTTGGGAGGTTATTAGACTCTATACAGGTTACGACAGAGCGATTGAGGGGGTCACCATTTTGTGAACCTTGTTTACAATTTGTCTGTCAAAATCGACGCCGGTCAGCTGATGCTTGGAATAAACAACATAAATAAGATTGCAGAAGACGAAACTAGCGCTTCTAGTTTTCTTCATCCTATAACGTTCCATCGTTAATGGAATACGACTTCTTTGTTGGCCTGTTCAATACTGAGTAAGTTCTGCTAAATTGCCAAGGATTTCATCGCTGCGATGTGTGGGAAGCCGCGAGGCTCCATTCCGATTCGTCACAATCGACGGGTACAGGGTGATCGTTTATGCTGCTCCTGTTACAGTTCCGGTTCATAGGAAACGAATGTGGGGGTCAAGGATTCATGCCGCCTCGGGTGCAGCTTCATTTAAGCAAAAGTGAAAGGTCGGGAGATAAATGTCGTCCCGGCAGTTGCAGTAGTGTTAAACAACAGCGAGGGTCTATTACATTCATGCCACACGGGCCACGTTCAAACTTGCGTCAAGTACAATAGCAGAGCGAAAAGGATGTTAGAAGCATTTGTGATACCACATCATCATAAGTGATAAATCTCCAGATGAGACGAGTCCCGACGAGTGCTTTCCACGGCAGTCAACTTTACAGAGCAAAATCGTGTTTGATAAATGCTACCGAAAAACAACTAGTTGTTATTGTTACAAGAAGTGCGGCGTAAACTTTTAAATGATCCCGTACTGTACACGGCAAACTTTACTGACAATAACACAATAACTTAGACAAAAATATGTTTTAAGTTTATATTTGAAGTTTATTTACCATTATTATTGCTACAACGGACTCGTTAAACATTAACTCCCTAGTTCTCTGCACGTGTGGTTTAATTGCTATCCCTCACTTTTATCTCATTCTCCTACTCCTTGGTCAGCGATCCGACAACTCACACACGTTCTTCATACACACACTTGTGATAGGCGGAGCAACTAGAACTTACCGGGTCGGAGCCATCCCAAGCAACCCGGAGTTGTGCGGGTCGACCTGAAAGTTGCAAATAAAAGTATTAGGTGCAATGATTCCAGTAAATGCGAGAAAGCATAAGCGATTACGACCCATTGGTGCAGCGAGTACGGGTCGGGTATTGAACCTACTTTGACCTGATCCAAACTCGCTGCACCAACGGGTCGGAGTCACTTATGCTTTCTTACAACTACTATTCATTCGGGTGAACCCGACGTCCTTACTTTCTAGCGTCGGATTTGTTTCCGACTCCGATCTAGCACACCCGTTGCACTTGCGGGTCGGAATCGATGCATGATGTGCGTTACCCTACGATGGGAAAATGATGTGCGTTACCCTACTACCTCAAAGCCCTTTACTATAGCTTAGTCCAACCTACATTAGAATACGCGAGCATTTTTAGCTACCCAGTTAGTCTGGTATGACAGGGTTGAAAGCGTTCAACGCAGATTCATCTGAATTGCCGTTAGGCGGCTCTTGGGGCAATCGGGTGCAACTCTTCCCCCATATGAAGTACGGTGCCCACGATCATCGATCTGCTTCTCAATCTTTGCTTATTAGTGGTTTGCTTCGGAATGAGATTGACTGTCCTTCATTACTTAATAGAATTACACTGTACACACCCGCTCACTTACTGAAGCCGCGAATTTATATTAATTTCGTCGAGAAGAACGCTATATCATTCTAACGATCCGTTTATTCAATCCCTTCATCGCTTCAACAGTGCCTCTGGCGTGTTTGACTTTCATATCCTCCCTCAATCTCTTCGCTCCCTCTTCCTACAGTTCTTTGACTCGTTTCCTTATCATATCTCTGCCATCCTACTATATTGTCTGTGTTATTAAATTGCTTGTGGCCCAATCTACGTTGTTAGTTTGTTATTATAATATGTTATTAGTTTTTTATAATTATTTCAAATTTTTGTTTATATGTTTCCTTATATTTAGCCTTCTGAAGCAGATATTTGTATAAAATAAAAATTAAATAAATGAAAAAATAAATAAAATTAATTTAAATAATGAACCGAGATGATAGATGACGTATGATCACGTGCATCCAGTCTGCGTGTCAAAACTTATTATCCCTCCAGATCACACGCTGGAGTCAGGCTATGGTTTCAATTGTTGCTTATTTATGTACTGGGTCCATCATGCTGCACTGTTAAATCCAAAAGCACTGCACGGCACTGTTATATCTCTATATGACAGTACATCTCTATTTTATACCCATAGTGGCATAACTCTTCTTCTGATTTCGTTCCCTGGAATGGAACTACATTCAACGGGGCATTGGTTCATTAGTGCAACGATACTCACCTAGCCGAAGCAACATGCCATCTCGGTCATCTGGACACTATGTTGCAGTAGGGCGGAATGGGACATCGTCCGTTCGCCTCGAGGGAGTTAGACCTCATCCCAACGGATACTGTGCAACAGCCAGGCATGATAATATTCCTCACCTATTACGAACAGTGATTACTTTGGGAAAGTACGGCACTTTGCACCCCTCCCTCTCCATATATACTTTACTGTTGTTGGACGGAAAAGAAACTCGTAAGATGAAACTGTGTCTACACTGCACACCCACCTGAGACATCTAGGAGAAGAGAGTTTATAAAAAATGAAAATTATTTTTATATTCATTTCATGAAAATGTGACTCAAATTACCGTGCAAGTTCCAAAAACAGCATACATTTTCCCTCCAACATATGCTTTCTAGCTGTGTACTTCACACGCTTATTTATCTCCTTGTCCGTAATGCTGGTAATGCTGATAAACGAATGATTTCACATTAATCCTCCACTTGCTCGATGTAATCCTTTTCCCTGACACAATCTTAAACTCCTTCATGTTGGATCTTTTTACGACAACGAAAGCATATTTTTACTGGAATCTCACTTAGTCGATTTCTCCCTTGCCACAGCTATTAATTCATCATAAAATTAATAATCACAAAATAATTAAATAACTTAAAAATTACAAGCTTCAACACCAAACACCATACCATTGCACGATTGCAATCCAGCCAAATTGTAAACAAACCAGTCCAATTGGAAACAAACCATTCCAATTTGTCTGTCAAAATTTTCATTCATTTTTTTATTGGAAATCGGCCAAAACGGGCTTTTGTCGTAACCTGTATAGAGTCTAATAACCTTGACTTCAACCGAACCACACGTGCTTCTGTCTATTCCTAAATTCCTTACGGCACTGCAAATCTCTAACAGGATATGGGCCAAGGGCCATAAGAGGCAACATTGGAATAGAGAAAAAGGTTTTGATAAATCGTGCGAGCGAAAGATGGACGGTAATCGGTTTAGTATGGCAAAGCTCAACAACAACAACTACGGCAGTTGGCGTTTCAAGGTTGAGTTGCTGCTTGTACGGGAAGAACTTTGGCACCACGTTGAGCCGGGAGTAAAGCCCGCAAACGTAGACCAAGCGACATGGGATGCTGGTGTGGCCAAGACCCGTGCGACCATCGGGCTGCTGATTGATGATAATCAACACGGGCTGATCCGGAACTCCACTACAGCACGAGAAGCGTGGCTGTCGCTGCAGAATCATCACAGAAAGTCAACACTAACCTGTGATATCCTACCAGTACAGAGTACACACACACGCACACCACCTCGTTCGTTACCAGAACACAACCTTCTTTATTTGCTGCTCAACTCCGACTGCCTTCAACCATC
This sequence comes from Anopheles coluzzii, assembly GCF_943734685.1. Taxonomy (NCBI): domain Eukaryota; kingdom Metazoa; phylum Arthropoda; class Insecta; order Diptera; family Culicidae; genus Anopheles; species Anopheles coluzzii. Next base: position 20,219,213 of record NC_064669.1, read on the forward strand.
ATACATCGCATTCTTTCTCTTTCTTACTCTAGGATCCCACATTCTCCCTTTACTAAAAAATATGTAAAGGTTTTCACATCCCAAAATGTATTATGATATAAACTTAACCTACACCCTTCACATACTTCCGTCTCGAAACCTCCATGGACGCTTAATTTCCCTAGCTTCTCTAATCCTACCATCCGTTTCGGCCGTCCGAATCGACCTTCCCACGGGTCGCTCTACTTCTAGTTCTCGGTATAAATTCCGTTCTACTACCTGTTCCATTCCTTCGGGTACTTCCAGCGATGTATTCTCCTCCTCAATACCTATCTCACTCTCCTGGTCATCACTTCTGTCCACAAATTTCTTTAAATGCTTAACGCTGCGCTGATACTCCTTACTATTTTCCATATCCCTTATTGTCGCTCTTCCAATTCCTTCCATTTTAGTTACTTTATAAAATTTGTTTTTATAGGCTGTATCGGCCTTATCCCTTTTCTGCTGCATAACAAGTACCTTATCACCAACTTTTATACTTGTATTTTTAGCTCGGCGCCTCTCATCCTCTCTTGCATTTCGCTCAAACTTTGCTGTTCTGTCTCGATCCCTGAGTTCATCATCCAGCGCCTGCCTTGAGTTCAACTTCATGTTTGGCAATAAACCCCTGACCGCCCTACCAAACATAAGTTCCGCCGGGGGTATTTTCGTCACATGATGAGGCCAGGAATTATATGCTGCCACATAATCGGCAAGAGCCTCTTTCCAATTAAGCTTTCTAATTTTTGCAATTGCTGCAATTTTGTTTATGCCTTGCATATTTCTCTCAACCAGACCATTTTCTGTTGGGTTCAGCGGTGTACAATGAATCAACTTAACACCCCATACCTCTTGCAACCAAGTTTGTAGCTCCACACTATTAAAAGGTGGTCCATTGTCCGCTTTTATAGTTTTTGGTACATAGTAAGTGTTAAAAACTTTTTTAAGAACTGCTTTCACTGCCTCCCCGTCAGCTCGCTCTATCGGAACCGCAACTAAAAACCTGGAATAATTGTCTGTGAACACTAATGCTTTCCAATGCAAAACGTCCGACAAAGTAGCAAAATCTATGGATACATAATCCCACGGGTTGTTAGGGAGATCCGTCAATGTGATGGGAGGTGGATGGCTATCTGCTTTAATAACCTGGCACTCCGGACAACTTTTTACAAAAGATTCTACCTCCCGATCCATATTGGGCCACCATAACCCTTGCCGCAAAATATTCTTCATTGTTGACATTCCTGGATGACATCGATGCGCTAGACTTAAAGCCCTCTTACGCAGATTTTCAGGCAATACTAACTTTTCCTGCTTCATTAGTGATCCCTCCTGGATGTACATTTCACGTTGAAATGGTTGGAACTTCACAATTTCTGTCGGCCATTTCTGTTTTTTGTCTAACCAAAGCATAACCTCTTGCAACTCCCTATCCTTCAGTTGTTCCTTCTGCACTTCCTGTGACGTCATTGCTACTAGTCCTTCACTAATATAGTTAATCTCTGTTTCTACCAAACATAGCTCATGCGGTTCCTTTCCCCATCCGAATTGCGGATCATTTCGCTTTTCCCCAATTCTAGAGGCTGCGTCAGCTATATTGTCCTTTCCTGCTACATGTTCGAATTCGTAACAAAAATGCTCCATTCTCAGGAACCAGCCCTCTGCTCTTGACATTATCCTTTTACCCATGTCCTTGCGGTGTTTTCCTCTAAGCATAAACATTAAGGCTTCACTGTCTGACCGCAATGTAAATTTTCTGCCAATTAAATAATATGCAAATCTTTCCATGGCCCATACTATAGCCAACGCCTCACGATGAAGTTGTGGATATCTCCCTTCTACCTCTGTAAGACTCTTCGATGCGCATGCTATAATCCTTCTTTCTCCGTCTAAATAACCTTCTTGTGCTAAAACAGCGCCTAACCCCCAGGGTGACGCATCAGTGTACAGAATGGTTTTGTCTTTTGCATCGAAATATCCTCTCTTAATCAAATCATTTTCTGTTGCAATTTTTAGCTCCTCAAACGCATCCTGTTGTTCTTTTTTCCATTCGAATTTTGCTTTTTTCGATAACAAATCCCGTAAGGGTTTAGTCTTATGCGAAAATCCTTTTATGAATGGGCTTATAAATGTTATCATGCCCAAAAAACTCCGCACCTCGGACACGTCTTTTGGTCTATCGAACTTTAATATGTCTGAAATCTTCTCTTTGGTGGGGAGAATACCACGTCCGTCGATTGTGAAACCCAAAAAATCAACTTTCTCCTGATTATATAACGATTTTTCTTCATTAATCGTTAGGTGATTTATCTCAATCACTCTTTTTACTTCCTTCACTAATTTCTCTAACTCCTCTAAAGATCGCCCATAAACTAGAACATCATCCATGTATACCACTAAATTCTTACAATCTGCAAATAACTTCTCCATAACACTCTGAAACAACTCAGGTGCACACGACAACCCAAAAGGCAACCTCGTGAATCGCATCAAACCGTTAGCCGTCATAAAAGTGGTTAAATGGCGCACCTCTTCGTGAAGTTCTATATGAAAATATGCATCCTTTAAGTCTAGTTTCGTAAAAAATAATTTTCCTCCATTATGAGGTATGTCAGCCCACACTTTCTCAAGCGACGGCATTGGATAGGGCTCACGAACTATTGCCTTGTTCACCTCCCGATAATCTATAACCATTCTGAAATCCTTCTGACCCTTCGGAACTAGCACCATTGGTGATACAAATGATATCGTGCTACCTCTCCTATCAGCCCTTTCTATAATCTGCCTCCTTTCCATATCTTCAAGTCTTTCATTAACTGCTTTCTCGAACGCAATCGGGACGTTATATCTAATTATGCGCTTTGGTATCACTGATGTGTCTATTCGGAATTTTACCGGCTCCCCACCGATTTTCGGAAATTTGACCCACTGATCAGCCGCACCTGGCCCCGATTCACTGTTGTCGATGCTCGTTTTTCTCCCAACTAATTCGGCACAATTTATCTCCTTCTTTAGCAGCCCTAGCCCTATCCTTAATAATTTTAACTGACTTGCCGTTTGAAAACCGAGAAGTGAAATCTCTGTACCGTTCACTACAAAAAACTTGGCCAATTGCCTGTCCTGTCCAGCATCCTTCACCCCCACATAAGCCCGAAATGAACATATCACTTCTAACGGTCGATGAGTAGCATATCCTTTCAAAATTTCTTCTGGGTGCAATGTAATGTCTTGAATTACCGTACTACATTCTTCCTTGATCCTCTCCCAACCTTTCTTAGTTACCGTATTCACTGTCGCCCCCGAATCCACCAAGAATTTAAACTCCACCGATCCTATAACACAATTCACGATACGCGGATCACTTATCACCCCAGATGACGTTGCCTTGCCAGTTATCAGCTAAAAATAAAAAAAATAAGGAAAAGAACAGAAAAAAAATAAGTATACCAGCACACGATTTAAATTTAACAAAGAGTGCAACTTTTAATTTCCTTTATTTATTTCAAAACAAAAGAAACATTTTTTTTTTCACTCCGGAACGTCAACTTCTACCTGGTTGACACGCTCGGCTTCTTGTTTCATTCCCATTGTATTATGGTTCCTTTTTGCTGCAAAGCAAAATTCGGCAAAATGGCCGGTTCTCCCGCAAGAGAAACATTTCGCGCGAAATGCTTTGCATTGGCCCCAACCGTGCGTACGTCCGCACTTCGTACAGAGTCGCATTCCTTCACGCCTTTCCTCATTCTTCTGTACTCGAGATCCAGTATCTCGCATTTTACTCCACTTTGTCTCGTAAGGCTTATATCGATTAGCCGGAACTTTCGCCGAAAGGATAGCATTCACCGGTCTTATCAACGCTCGTCGATCATCCTGACTCTGCGCGGAGTTCCCTTCTTCTCCTTCCGGCTTCCTCTCCGCCTCTTCCGTGCGAATGAAATCGAGATGTTTTCCATGGCTAATTACCCGTTCTAAATTGTTACCGAAAAAGTTTGCCATTTCGTAAAGCTTAGCAGATATTTCTGGAACCGATCGCCGTACCACCGCCTGCATTATCTCCTCCTCACGCTGCGCACCCACGAATTCGCATAACACCGCTTGCTTTTCAAGACGCAGCACCCAGTCCGCAAATGGTTCATGCACTTTCATCTTCATCTCACGGAACTTCATCCTCTCTTTTGATGCGTCGCACAAATCACTAAAATAATCGTCAAGTGCGCGGATAGCTTCGTTGTATATATCCTCCGATTTGGACGGCAAATTTCGCTGCTGCATTTCGATGATGCTCAACAAATAGCTTCCTGCAAAAATCTTTAGACCCGTTACACGGGTTTTTGAATCAACAGGCGCTTTGCATGCCACTATCCTCTTAAACTGATCTCGAAACCGTATCCATTCCGCCTTGCGTTTGTTAGTTGGCACTGTTTCATCGAAATGCCTTAACGGCCACGATCCTGACAACCACTCGTTGGTAGTTTTTCTAGCAGCAAAATGCATGTCATCCTGCTCTTTTGCATCCGGCTGTTCATCACTTTGTGATATATCGCTAACTGCCCAGCCTTTACTCATTTTGATTTTACAAAATATGACACTTTTTCTTTTCTTTGCGCAAATATTTTTCCGTCCGCTTCCAGCGATAAACCAACAAAGAATGATAGTCAAACCAAATTCTGCACTTCATCCGCGCCAAAAGAAAAGAACATAAACTCTCATTTCACATATACCAATCCATCTCCCACAACAAAAGAGATCAGATATTCATACACGATCATCGATACTGGCAACCCGTTCGCCGTAACGCTCTGCAAGCGCGCGTTTCGCCACACTCACCACTACACACGTAACTCCTTTATCGACTCGTCAAACCCATTTCTCTCTCTCTCTCGCTCACACACACACACAGCTAATCCTTTAGGAGTCTCTTCCTCTTCTTTGTGCTCAAAACCTACCAACAATTCAACTAAATCTTTTTTGATCTGGCAACACTACCAGTTGACCACGGCAAATTTACCCGTTCTTTTCTATTCTCTCTTTTTCCCGCCATGGGCCGAACCCGGCTTTTTATTATAATTTTTTTTTTTTTTTTTTTTTAGATTGCACTGACCATGGGCCGAACCCGATTCAATTTCTGCCTTTTTTTTTTTTTTTTTTTTTTTTTTTTTTGACGCTGGCAATGGGACGAACCCAGCTCAGTGTCCACACTTTGTTTCTACGCTGGCCATGAGCCATACCCGACTCAGCGTTTCTTGCATAAAACTTCTTCATATTGGCCATGGGCCGAACCCGGCTCATCTCTCATATCTTTTACCACGTTGGCCATGGACCGTACCCGACTCAACGCTTACAACCTCTTTCTACACAACATTTCAACAACTTTTTTTTTCGATCATGGGCCGAACCCGATTCAGGTTTCTGTTTTCCGGCAATTTTCTTATAATACCTTTACACTCGGTCCTTGGCAAAATCTACTTTTCCCTCCTTCTTCAATTTTATCATGGCAGGATCGCCAATGTGATATCCTACCAGTACAGAGTACACACACACGCACACCACCTCGTTCGTTACCAGAACACAACCTTCTTTATTTGCTGCTCAACTCCGACTGCCTTCAACCATCATACATCGCATTCTTTCTCTTTCTTACTCTAGGATCCCACATAACCTCAAAAGTGTCGCTGTTGAAGCGCGTATGTGACAAGCGGTTCGAGGAAGGCGATGATATGGGGGAGCACCTTTTTACGATGGAGGAGCTGTTCGAAAGCTGGCGAATGCAGGACAGGAATTGGCCGAAAACCTCCGGGTCGCGATGATCCTGAGGAGCTTGCCGAGCTCGTTCGACACTCTTACCACCGCCCTGGAGATCCGCGCTGATGCGGACCTTACGATCGAATTGGTGAAGAGAAAGCTGCTGGATGAAGTGCAGAAACATCAGGATTCGAGCCAGAACGCTGTTCTAAAAGTCGACAGCAAAAAACGGGGGAAGAAGAAGCCTCTCGTTTGTTACCATTGCAACGTAGCAGGTCACAAGAAGACGAAATGCCCGCAGCTGAAAGGGTCAACGGAAGGCAGCTCAAAGCCACGAGGTAAGCCACAAAGTAGGTCAAGTGAAAACGTATCGTTTGCTCTTGGCTGCAGCTTGCGGCAGGTTTCGGATAATTCTAAACCATGGGTGATTGATTCCGGTGCATCAAGCCATGCTGTTGCTGACCGTAGTTTTTTCAGCGAGATCCATAAAAGCGATATTCAATGGGTGAAACTAGCCGACGGTAAACGAGCACCAGTAGAGGGACAGGGATGCGGAACGGTAACATGTTACGATGAAAGCGATCAGTCCAGAGAGGTTAGCTTAAGCGTAGCGCTGTATACTCCCAGTTTATCTATGAACTTGTTGTCGGTGCCACAACTTGTTAAGAAACGTGCCGTTGTCACATTCGATGCAAATGGGTGTCGAATATCGAACGGAAAGGATACAATTGCCTTCGCCACTTTGATCGATGGATTGTATCGACTAAAACAGCCTAACGAGGTAGTCATGATCAATGAGAGCCGGCATAATAACGATTTTAGTCACGTTTGGCATAGACGGTTTGGTCACCGAAACAAGTACGCGATTAACCAATTAATTAAAGAAAACCTTGTAAATGGAATAAGGGTTAACGAGTGCGGCATAAATGAACCATGCGAATGTTGTATGAAAAGCAAAACAACGCGCACACCTTTTCCTAAAGAATCGTTATCTTCGACAAAAGCTCCAATGGATCTAGTTCACACGGACATTTGCGGTCCAGTAGAAGTTCCTTCAGCTAGCGGCTTCCGGTATTTCATGACGGTTATAGACGATTACTCGAGGTATTGCGTGCTATACTTCCTAAAACAGAAATCCGAAGTACCAAGCAAGCTGGAAGACTACGTGGCATTAGCAGAGAATCTGTTTGGACAGAAACCGAAGATTATACGTTCGGATCAAGGAGGAGAGTATTCTGGGCAAAAGCTTCGGGCGTTTTACAAAAGAAACGGCATTCAAGCCCAATTTACAGCGGGGTACAGTCCACAACAGAATGGCGTCGCGGAGCGTAAAAACCGCTATCTCGTGGAAATGACCAGGTGTATGCTTTTCGATGCTAACCTTCACGAGCGTTATTGGGCCGAGGCGTTGAATACTGCCGTCTACTTACAAAATATTTTGCCTACTAAATCCACAAAGCTGACACCATATGAGATTTGGCATGGAGTGAAACCGGAGGTGGGGCATCTAAAGATTTTCGGGTGCAAGGCGTGGGTCCACATACCAAGGCAAAAACGAAAGAAGCTTAGTGCCACTGCAAGACAACTAACGTTTGTCGGATACTCTGGCGAACACAAAGCTTACAGATTCCTAGACCAAGGGACCCAACGCATCATCACCAGTAGAGACGCAAGATTCATTGAAAGTTACTCCGAACAAACGAACAATAAAGCAACCAATGAAGAAGACAGTCATGAAGAGATCGTATACGAATCAATACTGAAAAGAAACAGTCCGATTGATGATCCTATCGAAGAGTACGCTACGAGCGAAGATACAGATCATTTCGATTCGGCGAACAGCGACGATGATAGCTCATCATCGACTAACACGACAAACGAGCCAAGAAGGTCAACTCGTACAACCAAAGGGATACCTCCGCAGCGCTACATAGAAGTCACCGGTTGCGCAAGTGACGAAATGGGAGAACCTCGAAGTTACACAGAGGCCATCCAAAGCCCAGAAAAGAGCGCTTGGCAATCTGCAATGGAGGAGGAGATCAATTCTCTTCACGAAAACGAAACATGGGAGTTGGTAAAGCCACCACCTGGGAAGAAAATAGTCGGCTGTAAATGGACGTACAAGAAGAAGCTCGATGAGAATGGCCAAGTTGTACGATACAAAGCGAGACTAGTAGCACAAGGCTTCTCACAGCAGTACGGTACAGACTACGACGAGGTATTCGCTCCCGTGGCAAAACAGACAACACTAAGAACAGTTTTGTCAGTAGCAAACCGCACAAACATGATCGTCAAACACCTCGATATTAGATGTGCATATCTTTATGCTGACCTGAAAGAGGAAGTGTACATGAAACAACCCCCAGGGTTTCATGAAAACGACGATCTGGTCTGTAAATTGAAAAGAAGCCTGTACGGCTTAAAGCAGTCAGCACGAGCATGGAACAAGAAGATCGACGGAACGTTCAGAAGAATGGGGTTTAAACCCGGTGAAGCAGATTCATGCTTACGCAACACGCAACAGCGCAGGTAAGCGATGCTTCATACTTATCTATGTCGACGACATGTTAGTAATTTGCGACACGGACGAAGAGTATCGCAGCATTTGCTCCACGCTTCAAAAGGAGTTCAAGGTCTCGAACCTAGGAGACATACGACAATTCCTCGGGATACATGTAGAAAAGGTAAACGGCATTTACACCCTAAATCAGAAAAGCTACATCGAAAAGATTGTTGATCGCTTCGGACACGAGAACGCTAAACCGTCAAAGGTACCAATAGATCCCGGGTACATAAAGCAAAAGGAGGAGAATCTCATGGAAACCAATACCTCGTACAGATCGTTGGTTGGAAGTTTGCTATAAGTAGCGGTGAATACTCGGCCTGACATATGCATCAGTACATCTCTATTGAGCAGGAAAGTTTCAAACCCGACTGATCGGGATTGGACTGAAGCAAAACGTGTCCTACGCTACCTTAAGGGCACAAAGAATCTGCGCCTTCACTTGGGCAATGGACAGGGACATCTAGAGTGCTTTGCCGACGCCGTTTGGGCTGGCAACGAGCAAGACAGAAAATCCAACTCAGGATTTCTCATCAAGTACGGTGGAGGGTTGGTAAGCTGGGGAACCAGGAAGCAAACGTGTGTTTCACTTTCTTCAACAGAAGCCGAATTCGTGGCATTGTCTGTATGCTGTCAGGAACTGCTATGGATCAAAAGGCTGCTAGGCGACCTCGGTGAGCAAAACCAAAAACCAACCGTCCGTCGGGGAGGATAACCAATCGTGCATCAAGATGGTCGAATCAGATCGAATCGACAGCCGCTCCAAACACATCGACACAAAACATGCCTTCACTAAGGACCTGCGGGAAAGGGGCGTCATCGAGTTGCGGTACCTGCCGACCGAAAACATGGAAGCTGACCTGATGACGAAGCCGCTCGGACGAAGCAAGCTGGAGCGCCCTCGGATGGCAATTGGCGTTGAGTGAACGCAAACGTGTCCACGTTGAGGAGGAGTGTTGGACACAGGACCACCCTGTGTGCAACGCAGGACAGTTAGCTGTCACACCTTAAAATCTGAACTAACCTAGTCTGAACTACACACCTCTGCTGTATGAACTCCGACCTTTTGTGTCAAATAAAACCTTCTTCTTCATCATTACTTCAACCGAACCACACGTGCTTCTGTCTATTCCTAAATTCCTTACGGCACTGCAAATCTCTAACACAAAAAGCTCGAACATCTGAATATCATCGATATTTTGTTTAAGAAGCACTAACTAGGTACATAAATCAATTAGAATCATGCATTTTAGTATTATTATCATAACAATGGGACACAACTGCGCCAAATAGCTGTTTGTTTACGCTTTTTCACGAACGTCAAATTTTGTCAACTTTTGTCAACTTTTTTTCCTGGCTGCTCCAGGTCACAAAATTTTGACAAAAGCTCAAAAAAGTGACAAAAGCTCACATTTTGAAAAATTTGTCAGCATTTTGTCACTCCCGTGGCCTTTCGCTTATAGGGACGACACACATAGAGGGAGACAAACGATTATTTTGCTAAAAGCTTTCTACTTTTGTTCCGTTGGGTAGCGGTAAAGGCGGTGGCAACGCTGATCGGATGCGATTTTATCGGACGAGATTTATATGGGATTTGACTGATAACGTCGGACGTGCGATTTCGTCGTAAAGTGACTAAAACCGCCCCCTACTTGCAAAATTACTTGAATATTAGTGATATTTTAGCTGGAAATCACGAGATTCGACTTACGCGGAAATCCGAGATACGCGGTATTTTGCGGCCGTTTTCGGCCCCATAAACCGTGTTTCTCGGGGACCGCCTGTAATTCGATTATTTCAGATAAAGCAGAAATGTCGCGCGAGACGAGTAGCTCTGTTGGCAAAATTGATCTACTTTTTGTCGTGCGCGACGTTTTCGCTCTATGTCTATTTGAACGGTGACGCATGCGGTTTCATAGCCTGCGAACAAACGGCGTCCACGGGCCTGCCCACGCCCGAATGCAGGGCCGATGGCATACGATTCTATCTTCACCATTAACATGAGAGGGACAGAGCTTATACCCTGAACGTACCCGAAAGGTATTCATGCTTCACTCATCAGGATCTAAAGGCAAGGACAAGGCAAAAGAGACAAAGAAAAATTTCCTCACGGCTACACATGTCCTTTTGATGCGTTGTCTATGCGTCTCGCTCGGTATCACAGCGGCATACGGCAGGTAAGCAGTACAAATGCTGCTACCTGATACGCACACATGTTTCTCGAACACAACTATTCGGTTCGGCTCGGTAAACTTCACGACGACGCCGGAACAAAAGGGCGCAGACTTTTTCATGATTTTGTATGACTTCGGCTGTTTTGGACCTCGCGTGTAGGCGCAGACATACTGTCACCCGCTGCGGGTGTCAAATTCCATACATTTTCAGAAAACGCACGCACGCCCGCATCAGCTATTACCGCTGCCTGACCCAAGTGCCACAAATCCACTAAACGACCACTAAACGGGTTCTAAACGACTCAAGCTCTTAACCTAAACGGAATATAGAAAGACTGTGTTTAGCAGACGGCAAACGACTCATGCATTCTAAAAATAGCAAAAAAAGCTGGTAGCGCCATCTGTTGGATACCCCAATCATATTAACAGAGCGAAAACACCTTTACTGTTTGATAGTTGAAAGAGGAATGAACATTTTATTAACTACTATTAACTCAGCTATTTGTTCTTCAGTTGGCTGATATTGAAGTTTGATCTGTTTCTGTTGAATAAGGTCTCTCTCCTTTTGACCAGTAGTAAAGACACTGATCATGTCCACTTCGTTCAAAACTAATGCTAGTGATGAACGTATGGAATCGCAAATTCCAGCTCCGAGACGCCTGTTTCAATCCTTAAACGGCTTTTTTTTAGTTTGCAGACCAGTCCATTTCGCGCCTCAAAGGTTGCCTCATATAAATTTCTTCGGTCAGGCCGCCATTCAGGAACGCAGTCTTCACATCCATTTGATGAACATGTAGATTTCGCTGATTTGCCAGGCCCAACAATATTCTCAAGGTCGTTATCTTCGCCACAGGAGAATATTTTTCCGAATAATCGAACCCTTTCATCTGCGTAAATCCTTTCGCAACAAGTCGAGCTTTGTACCGGTCAATTTTTCTTTCACCGTCACGCTTGATAGTGAACACCCATTTATTGCCGACAGGTCGTCGCCAGCAGGCAGTTCTGTAAGGGCCCACGTTTGATTCTTCTTCAGCGATTCCAATTCGGCCTCGATTGCTTTCTCCTAAAGTGACCAATCATCTCGCTTTTTCAATTCATCTATATCACTTGGAATGCTGTCTACATACTCTTCAGCACTCAACGCAAACGCTGAAATATTGTAGTCCTTGTGCCAGTCAGGAGGTACACGATTTCTAGCTCTTCGACGTACACCGTTTTCTTCGCAGATATCTTCAGCAGTTTCGTCAACCAACGTAGTATCCAGATCTTCATCCGAAGTAGCTTCCACATCATCGTTGTGTTCTGATAATACATCGTTGTGTTCTGATTGTACACCGTTGTTACAGTTCACTGCCTTAACTAATTCTGGTGGTTGGACTCGTTCATAAAATACAACTTGTTCATCTTTTTAAATTTTCATATCATCAGATGAAACGTCTCTGTTTATGCATTCGTTGAAAACAATATCTCTTGCAACGAACACCTTCTTTCCGTTCCAAACGCAATACCCATTCGGAGCATAGCCAACAAAATCGCCGTCTCGGATTTCACATCCAGCTTCTTGCGTTTTTCCTTGGGGATATGAATGAAACATTCTGAACCAAAAATGCGAAGGTTACTTACATTTGGCTTCCTTGCATTCCAGACTTCAAAAGGTGTGCGATGTCCATCCAGGGCAACAGTCGGGCTGCGGGTGATTAGGTATACTGCCGCATATACTGCTTCACCCCACAAATTTTCCGATACGTTGCTTCCAGCCAAAATCGCACGTACTTTTTCGACAATGGTTCTATTCATCCGTTCACTCAATCCATTTTGCTCCGGTGTATACGGAACCGTCATCTCGTGCCTGATGCCACATTGCCGATAGAAAGATTTCATTTTCTTGCAGCTATACTCGCCTCCATTATCACAGCGAAAACGACACATCTTGGTTTGGAAATGTGCAGTAGCCATAGCTTCGTACGTCTCCAAATAATCGACAGCTTCATTCTTCGACTTCATCAGATAAACAACTGTCTGATGACTGAAGTCGTCCGTGAAAGTGATGAAGTAACGCATACTGTCCCACGTCGAAGGTAAGATGGGACCACAGACGTCGCTATGCACTAACTCTAACGGACGCGTAGTCCGCTTTCCTTCACGACTTACACCAAACGGTTCTCGAGTTTGTTTTCCAGCCTATCACTGATTTCGAGCTTTCTTAATTTTCGCTGCCTTCTAGATCCAACCCATCAACCATTTTCTTATCGATAAGCTTCATTAGGTTTCCATTCCCAATGTGACCGTAACGTTGATGCCACAGCTGCAACTCCATGGAAACCTTTCCCGTTACCATAGCAGCATTTGGTGTTGCTAGGTAATGAAAGTCCATCGCGTACAGCGCACCAACCTGCTTACCGGTAGTAACGACACCTTGATAAGCATCTTCAACGGTTACTTTGCCTTTATGGAAAACCACCTTCTTTTCCGAATTTTCCAGCCGACGTAAAGACATCAGATTCAGCGTCAGCTCTGGAACAAAAAGAACGTTTTCCATGCGGATTTCAATTTTCTTACCATCAACAAAGGAGTAAACGTTGATCTCTCCGCGTTGTTTAGTGGTGTGACGAGTAGAAAACGCCCTTAGGCACTCAGGAGCTGCGCGCCTCGGAACGTGAGTGTGTTCGGGTTTAGCCAGGGATCGTGAGGACACTCTCGGATAAGCGGTCAAGCTAGTAGGAACACGATTAGGAAGTAAGCGGAATAAAAAGTATCCTGTTAGCTGTATGAGTAAACGCGTGTTGTTTTAACGTTTTATATTACGAACCACCCGAAAAACGTAACAGTGGCGACGAGTGATAAAAAAGCGATGTTAAAAGAAAATTGTATGTGTATGTGAACATTAACATTATTCCGTGATAAAATTGGTGTTAAAGACAAATATAGCAGCGAGTGAATTGTACGAGAAAAAAAAGAACTATCAGTGAAAGGAGTATTGTGAAGAAAAGTGGACAAAATTCCGTCTAAACGCAAGTGCAGGAGAATGCATCCAAGTGGCAGCGAATCATCGGAAGAGGAGCAGCGACGGCTTTCGCAGATGTTTTGGCAGCAGAGCGCAGCTGCCGTACACCAGCCTGCAAGCGGTTCGTCCAGTGCGTTCGTGTTGGGGTCATTGGACCAGCAAGTGCGCGGTCAAGTGGCGTCAGTGCAGAATCCGCCATCGCTTGTAACAGCGCCGGCACAAAACGCGGGGGTGCCGCCATCGCTGAGTGCTGCTCCCGGGCAGAATGCGACGATATCGCCATCGCATAATACGGGACAAAGGCTTTCTTCCCAACCACAAAATGCTTCGTCACTCGATCTAATGCAGATGATTTTACAATTGCAGATACAAATGAACCAGTTGATGATGCAGAAACAACACCAGCCAGAGCGTCAATCTGTGTCCGTTCCAGTGCTTAATCCGGAGCAAATACTGGATTCGTTAAGTTCCCATGTAAGAGAATTTCAGTATGACGAGGAAGCTAAAATTACTTTTGCGGCTTGGTATGCACGATATGAAGATTTTTTCGCAAAAGAGGTTGGAAGATGAAGCGAAAGTGCGTTTGTTAGTCAGAAAGTTAGGTGCTGCGGAGTATAATCGTTACGCTAATTTTATATTGCCGAGGTATACGCGAGATTTCAGTTTCCAAGAAACGATAAATAAGCTAACGGCTCTGTTTGGTAATAGGGAATCTCTATTAAGCAGAAGGTATAAGTGCCTCGTATACAGAAGGTATACAACAAAGGCTCGTGGGGAGGATTATTTGTCGTATGCGTGTCGTGTAAACCGTGTGTGTGTAGATTTTGAAATCGGCAAGATAAGTGAGGAACAATTAAAATGCCTGGTGTTTGTATGTGGAATTAAAAATGAAGAAGATGTGGAAATAAGGACACGTTTGCTATCGCGTGTCGAAGATCGTACAAATATAACGCTAGAAAGCTTGACCGCCGATTGTCAGCGTATTATCAATTTAAAAGAGGACAGTGCTATGATAGAAAAAGTTCACGAGGGTAATGTTTATACCGTAAAAAAAGATGTTAAACAGCAACAGGGGTCCCAGCACAGGCAACGAAGCAAGCAACAGTTAAAGTTTTACCGATCATGCTGGTCATGCGGAGGACAGCATTTACAACGTGATTGTACTAGAAAGCGTATTGTGTGCAACGTGTGTGGTAAACAAGGGCACATAGGTAAAAATTGCTTTCACCGAAGAAAACCGTTTGGATTCCGTCGAAGGAATGATAGTGCAGATCTACGTGTGGTTCGAGTAAATGCTATGAGCGTATGTGGTCGGCGGAAGTTCGTGCCTGTAAAACTGTTTGGTATGGATGTGAGGTTACAATTAGATACAGCTTCGGATATTACGGTTATAGATCGTCAGTTATGGAAAAGAATTGGGAGTCCATGTTTAAGGCCAGTGACAATAAGAGCCAAAACAGCATCTGGTGCTAGGTTGCAGCTAAACGGAGAATTTAGAGCACAAGTTGGGATTAAAGAAAAAAAGTCTAGTAGCAACAATACGAGTGGCTGATGCGAATTTACGATTGCTTGGTACAGATTTAATCGATCGTTTTAATCTGTGGTCTGTACCGATGGATAGATTTAGCTATTATATTTCGGAAAATCAAGAGAGGCCAGCGGAAAGTGTAATGAAGATAGAGCAAATTAAAGAGCAATTTCCGACAGTTTTTCGCAACACATTGGGATTATGTACTAAGGCAAATATAAAGCTGAAGTTAAGAGAAGGTGTTGCACCTATTTTCCGTCCCAAGCGGCCTGTAGCTCATGCCATGGAGAGTGCCGTAGATGATGAGTTGAATAGATTAGAAAAACTTGGAGTTATAACACCTACAAACTTTTCTGAATGGGCGGCTCCCATAGTAGTAGTAAGGAAAGCAAATGGGCAAATTAGAATATGTGGCGATTATTCAACAGGGTTGAATTCATCTTTATGTGCTCATGAATACCCGCTTCCATTGCCCGATGACATATTCGCAAAGCTATCAGGATGCCACATATTTAGCAAGATAGATTTATCTGATGCGTTCCTTCAAGTTCAGATAGACGAAGATTACCGACATATTCTTACAATCAATACGCATCGTGGCCTATACTACTATAATCGCCTCCCACCAGGCATAAAGGTTGCTCCAGCAGCTTTTCAGCAACTGATCGACACAATGCTAGCTGGAACTAAGAGAGTGTGTGGGTATATGGATGATTTAATCATCGGAGGCGCAACCGAAGCAGAACATGATAGGCATTTAAAGGATGTGTTAAAGCGAATCGAGGTATATGGATTTACCATCAGAAACGAAAAATGCGAATTTAAAACGAATGAAATAAGATACCTGGGGCATGTAATCGATAGTCAAGGTTTAAGACCAGATCCAAATAAGATTGCAGCGATAAGAAATTTACCGGAGCCTACAAACCTCACTGAGATTAGATCGTTTCTGGGAGCCATAAATTATAATGGAAAATTCGTGCCGAATATGCGACAGCTCCGATTTCGCTTGGATGAATTATTAAAGCACGGAGAACGTTTCCAGTGGGATCATAAATGTAAAGAAGCGTTTGATCAGTTTAAGAAGATACTTTCATCAAATTTGCTCCTCGCGCACTATAATCCTAATGAAAAGATAGTGGTATCAGCTGATGCATCCTCAGTTGGGTTAGGAGCTACATTGAGCCATAGGTATGCGGATGGTAGTATGAAAGTGGTTCAGCACGCTTCGAGAGCGTTAACAGAGGCAGAGAAACGATATAGCCAAATTGACCGTGAAGGGTTGGCAATAGTTTATGCAGTAACAAAATTCCACAGAATGTTATATGGACGGCATTTTTACTGCAAACGGATCATCGACCGCTATTGCAAATTTTTGGCTCTAAGAAAGGCATACCGATTTATACAGCAAATAGATTGCAAAGATTTGCATTAACTCTGCAATTATACGATTTTGAGATCGAATACGTAAGAACTGAGCAGTTTGGCAACGCGGATATATTATCCAGATTGATAAAATACCGTTCGCAACTAGAGGATGATTATGTTATCGCCAGTATAGAGATGGAAAGAGATGTAAAGGCTATGGCGATAGAGGCTATGAGTAATTTTCCTATAAGCTTCAGGGAAATAGAAAGGCATACATCGGCAGACGCGATGCTACGTAAAGTGCGACATTATATACAAGATGGTTGGCCAA
This sequence comes from Anopheles coluzzii, assembly GCF_943734685.1. Lineage (NCBI taxonomy): Eukaryota > Metazoa > Arthropoda > Insecta > Diptera > Culicidae > Anopheles > Anopheles coluzzii. The sequence continues at coordinate 20,235,941 of NC_064669.1, forward strand.
CAAGCGTGTCTTACGGTAATGAGCTAGCATGTCTTAATAGCAGAAAGGATGATTTAACGCTTATTGATGGTTGTATTCTTTTCGGGGAGAGAGTGGTGATACCACAAAGATTGCGAGAGCGTTGTTTGAAGCAATTGCACCAGGGTCATCCAGGTATGCAAAGAATGAAGTCAGTTGCACGAAGTTATATATATTGGCCATTTTTGGATAGAGATATAATGGAGTATGTCAGAACATGTTCATCGTGTGCAACTGCCGCAAAATCACCACCACATGAATCTCCACAGGCTTGGGGTAAAACTAACACTCCATGGGAGCGCATACACGTAGATTATGCAGGACCCATTGATGGGGAATATTTTCTGATTGTAGTTGATGCACACTCTAAGTGGCCGGAAATATTCAAGACACCAAGTATTACATCAACAGCTACGATAACTATGTTTATGTTCTTTAACACGTAAATAAACAGTTCGAACACCAGGATAAAAAGTACTTAAAACACTATATTACAATAACGATGTACAACGCATTAAAACTTTACATACAAAAAAACTATACGCCCGCTAGTCCCTAATGCTCGCGCTCGCACCTCTTATCGCGGATGGCCTGCAGTGAAGTGTATGTCAACGGTCACCCCGAGATCGTCGTCCCGACCTCGGTCCTCGGAAGGATCGCGATGGCTGCGCCCTTTAGCTGCACGTGGTTGTTGACAGCTCTAGCGTCTGAAAACCGTCGCACGTAGCGAGCGGCCCAGAGCACAATGTTGCGCAACTTTGATTCCGTCCACAACATCTCCCCCTGTTAATATAGCTGGTACTGGTCCAACCAACGTGAGGGTCTTATATTTCTAGAAGACCTACGTGGTACTTGTACCAGCTGTTCTTCTTCCTTGTGGTCATCTAGTTCATCTGTTGGAGACTCTTCAGGTGATGTAGGTGAACAGGAAGTGTAGACTGAACCCGAATTGGACGATGACGATGGCGAGGACGCAGACGATGTGATAGCAGACTCAGGCGGTATTGTAGACGATGGTGGAGTCGACGATGACGATGGTGACAAACAACTCGGTGATGGAAGAGACGTTGTTGGAGCCAATGATAACGATAACGGTGGCGCCTGAACAGGTGATGGAGTGCACTGATCGTCAAGCAACGGCTCGTGCATTACATTCCATGAATCCAGAAATACATCCAGAGCTAAGGGTTTCGAAGAGCGGCTCTGCTGATGACGATTTCCGTTACGCCTACGCATTTGATTTACATGCCTTCGAAGTGTACGTTGATCACCGGTTAAAACTTCATACATAACGTTGCCACGTCTTCCGGTTATGACTGCTGGCTCCCATTTCCAAACGTTTCTGCTGTATGTCTTGACGTACACTAACTCTCCGCAGGACAACTCTCTCACCTTCTCAGGTACACTGTGTTTAAATGGATTTAAGGTAGGACGAAGCAGATCCAAAGTTGTTCGCATTTTACGACCTAACATGAGCTCAGCTGGTGATTTCTTTTCTTCTGTGGACGGATTTGGAGTCGATCGATAGGTTTGTAAAAATATGTCCAATGCCTCCGGAAGTGATGTATCTTCTGCACTAATCTTTTTCATCGATCTTTTGAACGTGTCTACAAACCTCTTAGCCTGGCCATTTGACTGAGGATGAAATGGTGCTGTTCTCAGATGTTCTATGCCATTGTGAGCGCAAAAATCAGCAAAAATCTCGCTAGTAAACTGCGTGCCATTGTCACTTACAAGCGTGACTGGATTTCCAAAACGTAAAAATATTCCTCGTAGAATTGCTATAGTCGCCGATGCCGTAATGCTTGATGTTTTTACAATCTCTGGCCATTTTGAGTATGCATCCACGACAATTAAAAAATAGTCCCCTTCCAGAGGGCCAGCGTAATCGATATGCACACGCTGCCATGGTGATGAAGGTTTAGGCCAAGGAATAGGAGTTGAATGAGCAGGTGACTTTGAAACAGCTTGACACCTCTCACAAGAGGCTACGCATTCGCTTATGTCTTTATCGATGGATGGCCAATATACGTAGCTACGAGCTAACGCTTTCATTCTTTGAATGCCAGGATGGCCACGATGGAACTGTCGGAGGCATCGTTCCTGAAGGCTGTTTGGAATTATGACTCTCTCGCCAAATAGTAGACACTCATCCACTGCTGATAACGCTTCCCTTCTTGCATAAAAACTTGCTAATTCTCCTGTATAAATAGTATTATGTGGCCAACCGTTTTGTGTAAAATGTAGTACCTTTGATAAAACTGAATCTTTTCCCGTTTGTTTGGCTACTTCCGTAAAATTGATTGGTAGGGATGAGATGTTGCTGATGACTACTGATCCTTCTCTAGCTCCAAATTGGCGATTATGTAGTCTTCATCTGGCTTGCTGTGCTCGCTTATCAATCTTGATAGGATGTCGGCATTTCCAAATTTCTCCGTGGTTACATATTCGATTTCAAAATCGTACATTAAAAGCGTAAGGGCAAAACGCTGTAACCTGTTTGCAGTGTAAACAGGAATGCCTTTCTTGTTTCCAAATATTCTTAGAAGAGGCCTGTGATCTGTCTGAAGACGGAAATGCCGACCAAATATCATCTTATGAAATTTGGTCACTGCGAAAATAATAGCTAGCCCTTCCCGGTCGATTTGACTGTATCTTTGCTCGGCTTTTGTAAGAGATCGTGATGCATGTTGTACAACCTTCATACTGCCATCAGAAAATTTGTGACTTAGAGTTGCTCCCAGACCAACGGAAGACGCATCAGCTGATACCACTATCTCAAGTCGCGGATCATAGTGGGTTAATAATAGGTTTGAAGACAATACTGACTTGAATTTTTCAAAAACTTTCTGGCATTCTGCAGTCCACGCAAATTCTCTCCCTTCTTTTAGTAGTGCATCCAATGGGTACCGCATATTTCGTAGATTTGGAATAAAGCGCCCATAATAATTGATTGCTCCGAGGAATGACCTTACTTCACTGACATCTGATGGTGCTGGCAAATTGGTTATAGCTTTAACTTTTTCCGGATCTGGTCTGATGCCATGATTATCGATTATGTGCCCTAGATACCGTATTTGCTTCTCATTAAAAAAACATTTTTCTACGCGAATTGTGAAACCATAATCTTGAATTCTAGCGAGCGTTTCATTTAAAATATCATCATGTTCTTTCTGATTCCTACCTCCGATAATGATATCATCCATGTAACTGGAAACTCCCCGCAATCCAATGAGCATTTTGTCCATCAACTGTTGAAAAGCCGCAGGAGCTACCTTGATGCCCGGTGGTAGTCGGTTGTAGGAGTAAAGCCCTTTATGCGTGTTGATGGTTAGAAACTTCCGACTCTGCTCAGCAATTTCGACCTGAAGGAAAGCATCCGATAAATCTATTTGTGTAAAATGAGTGCAATTACCTAGCCTGGCGAAAATATCTGCTGGTAGTGGAAGCGGGTACTCCTGGGGGTGCAAGGCTCCATTGAGACCGGTCGAGTAATCTCCGCAGATCCTTATCTGACCGTTTGCTTTCCGCACGACGACAATTGGTGCGGCCCAGTCAGAGAAATCGACCGGTGTGATGACTCCTAGCTTCTCCAGCCGGTCCAGTTCCTTTTCGACTGCATCCAGCATAGCGTACGCAACTGGACGTTTAGGGCAGAAAACTGGACGACACTTTTCTTTCAGCTGCAGAGTAACGTTTCCCTTTGTACATAGGCCCATGCCCTCTCCAAACAGCTTGGGATAACGTAGTCGTAGCTCCTTATTCGTTGATGATTGAATGGCGTTGCATATCTGGTCAACAGGCACTGACCATAAGGAAAAAGCTTCGATTAGGTCGGTTCCCAACAGCTTTAAGTCCGCTTGCGAAACATAAACCGTCTCGACACGCTGCTCTTCTTTGATGGTGATGTTGGCACTGAATTCGCCGATTATAGGCAACACTGCTCCCGATGCTGTTTTGGCATCGACTGTTGGCGGGGAAAGGGGGGGTGCTCCGATTAGTTTCCAGGTATTTTTGCCAATGACTGATATGTCAGAAGCGGTGTCGAGCTGTAGCCGGAGGTGAATGCCATTGATGCTGAGAGGTACATACTTCCTTCTCTCCTGAACGCTGTGCACATTGACTGAGACCGTTCTAGTATTTGCTTGCTGACGATTGAAATTCGCTTGGTTATAGTTCCGACGATAATTGTTGTACGTTTTGCAAAATCCTTCTTTGTGGCCTATTCTTCCACAATCGGTACATTTGTGAGTACGGTACGTACAGTCTCGAGACCAGTGTAGTCCTCCACATAGCCAACACGATCTGCTAGGGGGTTTCGAATCGTATGGCCTCTCAGGCAGGTTGCTTCGATAATGCTGGAACTGTGTTTCCTTATGCTTCACTGCATATACTTGTTCGGTGTTCTCTCTTTCGATCATTGCGCTGTCGTGTCTTAAGTTGATAATGCGTTGACATTCGGTTGTAATATGCTCCAGGGTGGTTTCAGGACGTTCCTCGATCCGCGCTAACAGTCTTTGACGAATTTCCACATCCTTATCATCTTTCAACCCGCAAACAAATACAAGGCATTTAAGCTGTTCCTCCGTCAACTTGCCTAGCTCAAAGTTGACTACACCCCGGTTGACGCGACATGCGTACGCTAGATAATCTTCCGTCTTCCCCTTCACCGTATTTAAGCATTTGAACCGTCGATGTAACAGGGACTCCTTAGTTCCGAACAAATCTGTCAGCTTTGCGACCGTCTCTGGTAATGAAAAATCTCGTGAGAACTTTGGCAAGATGAAATTTACATACCGGTCATGTTCAAGAGTTCCTAGCTTGCGCATGAGAAGGCGCACTTTTGCTTCGTCGCTCAACCGGGCAGCATCTCTTTCGAACAGGTCCTCATAGCGGTTGTACCATGCAGCAAATGTCGTTCCAGCCTCAGCATCGTATTTAAATTCTTTAATGTGGCTGCACAACGAATCCAAGATTTGTTCCGGTGATGTGGATGAACTTTGGCCTGACCCTTGCGGCTGCATTAACTGCGCCAAAATGTTCTGCTGCTGCGCCATTTGCTGCTGCATTAATTTCAAGATCTGCATCATCGACGAACTATCCATCGACCCCGATGGCGGCGTTTGCAATGGAGGTTGCTGCACTGATGGTTCTCCAGAACCATTTTGTAGCTGGTGCGTCGGTTGCACATTAAAACCCGCACTAGAGCGCCTTTCTTCATCACCACTGGTATTCATTTTATAAATTATTTGCAGAGAGAGAAAAAAAAAGAATTGTCCTTGACAGAAAAAAAAAACCGAACTGTACACGAACTTTTCAATCAAGCTACTGAGCTTAGCTATCCTACTACACACGTTCTGATGATCCTTTTAATATACTTTTTTTTTTCTTCTACACTCACTGAATAGGATTTTTTTTTTAAATTATTAAACAATTTCACTGCACTGCGCGTTTTTTCAGTTAGAGAAGGAGCAGCTTTTTTTTTTTAACAACGCAGGTTCTACACACTGATGAGGAAAATATTTCTCGTCGCCACTTTTATGTTCTTTAACACGTAAATAAACAGTTCGAACACCAGGATAAAAAGTACTTAAAACATTATATTACAATAACGATGTACAACGCATTAAAACTTTACATACAAAAAAACTATACGCCCGCTAGTCCCTAATGCTCGCGCTCGCACCTCTTATCGCGGATGGCCTGCAGTGAAGTGTATGTCAACGGTCACCCCGAGATCGTCGTCCCGACCTCGGTCCTCGGAAGGATCGCGATGGCTGCGCCCTTTAGCTGCACGTGGTTGTTGACAGCTCTAGCGTCTGAAAACCGTCGCACGTAGCGAGCGGCCCAGAGCACAATGTTGCGCAACTTTGATTCCGTCCACAACACTATGTTGAGAGGATTATTCGCCCGGTTTGGCATGGCGGTGACTTTAGTAACAGATAATGGTACGCAATTTACCAGCGAAGCATTCAGTGATTTTTGTTTGAAAAATGGTGTGCATCATATGAGAACAGCGCCGTTCCACCCTCAGTCAAACGGCCAGGCCGAGCGTTTTGTGGATTCGTTTAAAAGGGCATTGCGGAAGATAAGAATTGGTGGCATGGCGTTACAAGAGGCAATCGACATATTCCTGCAAACGTATAGAACAACTCCAAATCCTCAGGTAGAGCAGAACAAATCACCCGCAGAGCTCATGTTTGGAAGACATATTAGAACCTGTTTTGAGTTACTGCGGCCGCCACCAAGACTAGAGAACCAAGCCACATACAACAGCACGAGATTATTCAAACAAAGCGATCTAGTATTTATTAAAGAGTATAGCCGAAACAATTGGAAATGGATACCTGCGGTTATAGTTAGAAAGATTGGCCACGTAATGTATCTGGTGCAAACAAATGATCGGCGTACTAGGAGGTGTCATATGAACCAGATAAGACAACGATTTTATGAAAGCACTGAAAACAGGTCATTAGCTAGCATTCCTCTAAGTGTTTTGTTGGAATCGTGGAATTTACCGTTACCGCCGCAAACCACGATCAATCCTAGCGAGACAGAGACACCCGTTGCATGTACGTCTATACCTCAGACTCCTTCGACGTGCATGTTACAGCCAGAAAGCGCGTCACAGCCAACAATAGCATCATCAAGGTCGACGCAGCATACCCCTTGTCATCGCGAAGCCCAACTGCCACTTGCACCTTGTCGCTCTTCTAGAAATAGAACGGTACCACGAAGGTTTGCACCCTATCGTATGAACTAAAAGGGGGAGATGTTGTGACGAGTAGAAAACGCCCTTAGGCACTCAGGAGCTGCGTGCCTCGGAACGTGAGTGTGTTCGGGTTTAGTCAGGGATTGTGAGGACACTCTCGGATAAGCAGTCAAGCTAGTAGGAACACGATTAGGAAGTAAGCGGAATAAAAAGTATCCTGTTCACTGTATGAGTAAACGCGTGTTGTTTTAACGTTTTATATTACGAACCACCCGAAAAACGTAACATTTAGCAACCAGGTTGACGCCTTTCTTCGCAGTTGCTATGCAGACGGGCTCATCTAGCATTTACAGGTTTTTGAATAATTCTTTTCGATTCACCATATGATCTGAAGCTCCACTATCCAGATACCACCGTTGCAATTTTTCATTCAACGTCGACTCTGATCCTGTCACAAACGATACAGATGTCGTAGCAGCATTTGCCTTCATAGGTTTTCTTTTCTCAAAAAAATGTTCTGCATGCTCTTCAAGATGTTCGTTTTTCGGACAGTCAGCTCTCTTGTGCCCGAATCCACCACAGCTGAAGCACTTCAGACGAAATTTTCCTCTGGTCTTTCCAGCAAAAGTAACTTCTTCTGAATTTTAAATGCTCGAACTTCTTCCTCTCCGTTTCGATTCGACATCCAAATACTTGCTTTTCACAAATTCCAAGGTCAGTTTCTCTGATACTGCTTCCATCGCTGTGTTCACAGAATCGTATGAAACCGGCATGGTCAGCATTAGGTGACACACAATGTCCTCCTCGTCTATTTTCGCACCGGTCGTCTTGAGCTCCCAAATCTGTTTATCGAAACAAAGGAAGAGAGATGCCAGACTTGAAGATTCGTCATGCTTCATCTCCAGAAGTTTTCGCTTAAGCATGAACCGGTTGGTCAAGCTCTTCCGTTCGAAAACTTCATTCAGTCCATCCCAAATTTCCTTCGGACTCCTCTTGTCCTTTATGTATTCCAGGCAAGGTCTGTTGAGATATCAGGTCACATATTAGCCCGTTTGACAGCTACCATCTTGGGCACCGATTTTGACGGCAAGAATACCTCTTGTACATGTATTGGTGTCTTGTTTACGTTTCGATTGTTCAAAAATTCTCAGGAATCTGTTTTGGCGGTTTATTACCATTTCATCACACTTTTGTTCATGCATTGCATAAACAATCCGCAGCTTTGGATACTTCTCTGCCGAAAAGCGATTTTTATCCATTCTTCCTATTCAGGAATCTTTTTTTCATCATGCCGATCTCGTGTTCCGTGTTTTGTTGTAGCAACAATCGTTGCAAAGTGAAACAAATGGGAACAAATACGGCATTTCATAAATTTCCGAAAGAAACTGTGTTGCGCAGTGTCTGGATGAAATTTTGCAATCGTGGTGAGGATTGGGAACCTACTAATTGTTCTGTTATTTGCTCTTCTCATTTTCAGCCAGAGGATTACCAGCTGCATCATGCTCCCTTAATGAAAAATGGACAATTGCGGAAGCTCAACTGTGGCGGTAAGTAAATGAATATTTATATTGTTATTATAGTAGTGTTTAGCAATATTACATAAATTACATCCCGTGTACTATTTAAACATAAACTTCATTTCATCTGTAATACGAAATCAGGATTGCCGAAAATATTTAAATGTCGTCAGTGGCGGATCTAACGGTAAGCGGACTAGGCGGTCGCCTGGGGCCCCGTAGATCGCAAGTCTATAGTACGCCGTATGGACATAGTACTAGCGACAAGGGCCCCTGGAAGGATGGACGTTTGGGGCCCCGAGGTTGGCGAATGATTCCCCCCCCCCACCCCGCCAGAATTTGTCTTAGCCTGTGACTGATGATCGTAGGGCCCCCTCGACGGCATTTCAAGTTTACTATTCAATCTCCCAACAGCAAGTTCAGTGCCAGTACAAACCCCCCTTCCCCATCATTTAGCATTTCCAGGGGGCCTCAGCTCGTCTTACCGCCTAGGGCCCCTGATACCCTTAATTCGCCACTGAGTGTCGTGCAGTAAAGTTTCTCAAGGAAATTTAAGCGGGAAACAGATCAAAATGATAATTTAATAGTGAGCGAAGTTGTGGATAAAGAGCGATTTTAGTGTCCCCTTGGTTTCCCAGGATCCGTTTAGTTCGCACAGTGCATATTTTTTCTTAACTAGCACCAATTACTCAGCTCGCTGGCTGGCTGGCTGGCAGCACCGAAGTCATGTTTCTATGACCGAATGCATCGTGTGTGTCATGCAGATGCATCTGGATGTAACGTGTTGATGCTGTTGTGTTGAGCGAACGAGCAAGCACAAGTAACGGTAACTAAGGACACGTAACGACAGATACACATAGTTTATCCTTTTTATAACAGTTCCACACGCAGAGAAACGCGGGAAGTTTTTTTATTCAGAAGGAACGCGTGAAGTTTTTAATTTAAATTTTTAAATTAATTTTGTGTCGTTACTAAAGTAAAGAGATGGGATACACAAGATTTTGTTGAGAGGTTTTGAGATTTTTTTTCTGTAAAGGCGGCAAGTGATTTGATTCACATTCAAACGGTCCTTCTTCTTTTTTGGCACAACAATCGCTGTCGGTCTAGTGAGCTTGGCTTTCAGTGACTTATTGTTAACATAGCAGGATAGTCAATCCTACGTATGGAGGCACGGTCCATTCGGGGCATGAACCCATGACGGGCATTCAAACTTTCCTATCATAGTATAATTACTATCGCTTAAGTTTACGCGGATCGACCCACACCTGCTGAGTCGGAGCCATTCGTAAGCAACTCGGAATCATTGGGGACAACCAGGAAGGTACAAGTAGGTTCAGTAGGTGTAGCGGTAGGTGTAAGGAAACATAAGCCCGTTGGCATAAATGATTGATGAAGTGATGAAGTTAATGAAGTGAGTTTGGATGTCCGTCATGGGTTCAAGCCCCAAATGGATCGTACCGCCATACGTAGGACTGACTGTCCTGCTAGGGAGGAAAATCAATTAGTCACTGAAAGCCAAGTCCACAAGTGTTATAGGCAGGCCTTGACCGACAACGGTTGTTGAGCCAAAAGAAGAGAAGAAGAGAGATTCTGGTCCATTCGAACGCATTGCACCCACGGATTGGATTGGGTGGAAAACGATTCCGGTACGCACGTACCTGCTCCGGGTCGTGTCATTAAATTAATCGCATGATCTATCTGAGCGAATGTGAAATGTGAGGTTCTGCCTTACTATTTGAAATTTGGATGATTATTAATTATGTGTTTTGTACATTGTGACTCTTTTTAAAAGCTATTCCATCAATATTACAAACTTCAAACGACGCAAATAATAATGATGAGAATAATGAACAGCTTATGATTGAGGAACGCCGACGTGTGCTTTACAATAATAATGAAAACGAATGTAAAAGCTGTGACCAGAAAGACAAAACCATCAAACAGCTAGAGCTACAAATATGTACTCTTACAGCTCGATTGGATGAAGCAAAAAAATTAAAAGATGCTAACTTGATTCTGAAGCAGCATCTGGATTCCGCTGTAAAAGAAAATACAGCTCTCAAGAAACAAAACACGTGCCTGGAAAACGATCTTAAACTCGTAAAAAGTACAAGCATACAAAAAGAAGATTTTGTTCCTGAAATGAAAAAGGTGCTAGGAGATACATTAACTAGCAATCAAATCGATTTAATAACGAAGAGAAAGAAGCGAGTCAGATGGACAAAGGAAGAAATAAGCAAGGCTTTCACAGTAAGGTACTTTTCCAAACGAGCGTATGGATATCTCGGAAATGATATGAAAATTCCAATGCCAGCGCCGTCAACGTTGGAAAAATATTCCCAAAGAATCAATCTTAAACAAGGCATTTTAGATGATATCATTGATTTAATCGCGACCGTAACAAAAACGTTTACCAAAAGAGACAAGGAATGTGTTTTAAGCTTCGATGAGATGAAGGTAGAAAGCGTTATGGAATATGATCCGGCTGCAGATGAAATATTGGGACCTCACAATTACATGCAAGTGGTAATCGCTAGAGGATTATTCAAGAACTGGAAGCAGCCAATATACATAGGATTTGATCAAAGTATGACAAAAGACATAATTATAAGTATCATAAACAGACTGAGCGAGATTAATATAAATGTTGTTGCAATAGTAAGTGATAATTGCCCAGCAAATACGAGCTGTTGGAAAGAACTGGGAGCAGATTATAATAACCCATTCTTTCCGCATCCCGTCACAAAAAATAATGTGTACGTTGTTCCTGATGTGCCGCATTTGCTGAAATTAACGAGAAACTGGCTAGTGGACCATGGATTTAAGTATAAAGAAAAAAATATTATAATTGAACCACTCAAAAAAAATTCTTGAAGGTAGAATGGCTGCAGAAATTACACCCATATTTAAAATAAATACTGGACACATAAGAATGACCAGTCAAGAAAAACAAAATGTTCGGAAAGCAGCGCAACTTCTATCGCGTACAGTGGCAATTTCATTACGGAGATACGATGACACTACAGAAGCAAGTGATTTGGCAGATTTTATAGAAAAAATTGATTTATGGTTCAGTGTCTCAAACTCGTATTCACCATTTGCAAAAGAAGACTACAAAAAATCATATAATGGTAATGAAATGCAGCGAAAGGCCCTCAACGATATGCGCGAGTTAATGGAGAATTCCATTGCGTTGGGAAAATCTTCGTTACAAACATTTCAAAAATCTGTGATTATGCAAACAACTGCTCTACAAATGCTGTTTGACGACATGAAGGAAAAGCATAAAAACGCAGTCAAATTCATATCAACATATAAGGCAAGTAGTTATTCATTGTATAAAACAGCAAATGTTGGACCAAGTTTATTGTCCATCGTGCAATGCTGTATAGTTATTTTAAATGTTTAAAATAATCAATTCTATCTTCGTATTATAATTTTCTTTAACAGCTTAACCAAGATGTACTAGAGAACTTCTTCTCGCAAGTAAGACAAAAAGGAGGTGTGAATGATCACCCATCGCCGTTGAGCTGTCTTTACCGTATTAGAATAATAATTCTTGGAAAATCCCCAACCATATTACGGAATCAAACTCATACCGGACAACAAAACAACCAAGAACCGGATGAATATTTGACGACAGTGGAACCTAACGTTGAAGAAAGTAATTTAAATGAAGAGCCGGAGGAATATATAGCTGCAACGGTGTTTTCAGGAGCCGAAATAGTACCGAACTTCCCAGACATGCAACGCATGGAAAAAGCTAACGGATTAATAAGCTCAGAAGATAGTGATATTATCAGTACGGCGAGCAGTAATCCTTTAACAATGACAGAACAAGAAGAAGACGGATTGCAATACATTATGGGTTACCTCGCAAAAAAATTTAAAGAAAAGTATCCCAGCTTAAACCTAGGAATACAAACATTTAAAATCTTCAATGAGCATAGCTATTGCCAACCACCAACATTTGTGGACCATTTGTCGCTGGGTGGACTACACAAACCCAGTGAAGAGTTTATGAACATTGGAAAGAAAATGGAAAAAATATTCCAAAAATTACACAAGAATGGTAAATTTAATAAGAAAACATTAATCGTACGGAGATTGGCGGTTAATATACAGAAACAAGTTGAATTACCCTCAGAGATAGTTAAATCATTCGCAAAACAGAGAGTGATAGTTCGCATGCGATATTTGAACATGAAAGCCTGCTTTGAAGCTAATGGCACAACTAGCCGCAAAAGAAAATCGCAACAGCAGGATCCAAAAGGAATTAAAAAGATGAGAAGGATAGTAAACTAAACGCACTATACCACCAAATTATCTGCAAATGGGGTAAGATCCGACACCTCCTTGAAGGTTAATATAGGCTCTCTTACTCAACTCCTATCCTGCGACGTCCATTTCGTGCAGTGGTAACATGTATCATCGTATATCCAAGCTTGGGTACACGGGCCCAGTCCCAACCCCTTGGGCGGATGATGGTACATGGCCAACCAGGAGGGGGGCAGGCATTCCAGGCAACTGGAATGTCTTAACGTCAGACCAATCTAATGACGCTAAATCTGTCGAACAGGTGTATAGAAAAGAATATCCTACAAGTATCCGAAAATATATGTCCTTCTCATCTAACGAAAATAATGAGGAAAGCCCACTGAAACTAGCATACGAAAAACGATTTAAAATGAACCTAATGATGAGTGATGGATAACCAGAAGCCTCAACCGTGACGGAGCAACTTATCCCGGATGGCAGCCAGCTTCTTTTTGTCTTCTTTTTTCTTTTTTTTCTTTTTCTTTTCTTTTCTTTTCTTTTCTTTTTCTTTTCTTTTCTTACTATTTCTTTTCTAGATATCAGCGTGGAGGAATTCTTAGGATCAAGATGGGCCATCACACAAGCGACTAAAGGAAGATAAAAGGTACGCGGAGTGTTTTAGTGCGGTCGCATTGATCGTAAGCTAATCTGTAATACAGATGGGTTACGATCAATGAATCCCACACTACCCACGACATGGACGGTTGGTATGGAAGTCGTGGGTGCCTTTTGAAGGTTTCACTCCGCGATAACAAAAAAAAAAAAAAAAAAGACGAGAGCAACGATGAAGCTAAAAACTAATAACAATTAACCTTAAATTTCTCAACATATAAAAACTGTGCGACCAGTTTTTCTACATGTTAAATATTATTCAATTAATCTATATACGTTCTTTAGTAACGCGTACATGTGCTTAAGCGTAGAATACATGAACTGTGATGTAGAATTTCCTTTTAAATGTTTTAAAAGATGATTAAATTGTTGATAGCGATACCGTTTCCCTCACTAACTGTAGCTGTTCTATTTTTGCATTAAGTCGCACGAATAATGTTTATAAAATATGTTTGGTTCAGCTTGTAAGAGTAGTGTAATTCGCTTATACAGCCCTTTATCAGGATTGAGTAGTTCGGACCCTAAAAGACAAAATAAATTTAGTAAAATGAATACATTCGTAAAACCAAATATCATACGGTACGTCGAAAACATCACTTCCGGAATTGTATATAACGCTAGCTCAAAAACTAAATCACGTTGGTTCTGTAATGTTTCTCTGGATCTGGATGGATGAAATCTGGAAGCGCCAAATAATAGAATCATAACAAGTGATTTTGCTTCCGCCGTGTGTACGAGAATCATATACCACCATCCGACACGGAAACCACAACCAAATGGCTACATATAATTAGGACGGGTGACCAAACTCACTGTTGGCGCGTTTATTCAATTTCATCGAATTGGGTTTGATATATACGGTCTAGCCTAGGAGGCACCTAAAATGTAGTATGAGATAATGTTTATATTATTATAGAATAACATATCACAAGGAACTGAGTTTATCAAATATCATATCACATATGACCACGTATCTTTACCACTTTCCAGATGATGAAATGAGCAACGAACATTAGATTGTAATAGTACAGACATTGCGCGATGAATAATTTATGTGATCACAAATCACTGCACAATGATTTTATCTTAAATTTATGGAAAATGTTAACTTAATTTCCTTCTTGTTGTTTCGCATCATTCAGATCGTAAACATTGGAAACTAGCGTCGCACACATACAATCACATCCCTTGTACATACACGCGGTAATCCAGACGTCACTTTTCTTAGCTGATTCTTCTTCAGCTTAGCTGTGAAAACGGGGTTAATATGTGACCTGGTATTTCAACAGACCTTGATTCCAGGTGACTATCGGCGACAGCTCCGATCAGGACCGAACGACACTTGTTGTCCTGTTTCTTTCGAAACGCCTTCTGCTCCTCCTCCTTCTTTACAGCCGCTGTATCCTCATGCACGATTTCCCAGAAGTCTTCCTTCTCCGCTTCCTTCTCGACACAGTGCGCGATTTCCAACTGTTCCAGGAACGCCAATATCCTGAACTTCCAATTATTGAAACCCGTTCCGTCGAAAGGCTTGATCTTGAGGAATTTCTCTTCGTCTCCCATCGTGATGATTTTCTCGAATGGCTTAAAGAATCTTCTAGACTTGAATTGGGTTATCCTGGGTTATTCTGGGCCCATAACCTATTAACAGAGCTAAAACACCTTTACCGTTTGATGGTTGAAAGAGGAATGAACATTTTATTAACTACATTCTGTTAACACTATTTCATAGAATACTACGATCAATTGTACACCAGTATCTCATAGTATACTTAAATCAATTGTAAACTTCAACAAATCAGTGGAGCTTCCTAGCTTGGAGGAGAGCTTTCTCATTCCCTCTGTACTGTTGTATGGTTTCGCATTGAAGTTATGTGTTGTGGGCAGCCGTGCCGACCCCTAGACTTGCCGTGGCAGTTGCGCTGCCACCGGTCAACGTCCAGGAGGACGACAGTGTACACGCACACTGTCGCACACACTAAGCAGCGCAAGGCTTAGTGTGTGTCGAGCGCCGAGCAGAGTGTGTTAGCGAGCCGATCGAGGAGGAGCTCTCGGCAGGGGCGCTCGGTGCGGCTGGTGCGCGGCCACCGCACTTGTATCATTTTAAAATGTGTTCTGTATTGTGTGTTTTATTTATTATGTACGTTCTAAGTGTTTTAAATAAAAATATAAGCAGTTCACAACATTATGCATCGCTAGAACTAGAACGGCGATACGATTGTTTAAATACTAAACTCCAATGGAAACCACCAACACTGAAGCAAGTGAGATTTGAGTAATGGTCGTTGGTGTTGATACCCACGTATCTGACCCACGTATTTGCTTCGGAAAGTTAGAAGGCTATATAGGTGATGATAAGATGAAACTTGTCGAAACACATTGCAAGGAAAGGGCAGCAATATCCCAAGCGCCACAGATTAAGCTTAAACGACTGGAAAATTGAATATCCATAGAAGAAAAATAAAAGCTCCACAGCTTCATTGGTTTGATCAATAGATGGCGTATTAAAACTGATTATTATATTGCTATCCTTTTCTTGCAATGTGTTTCGACAAGTTTCATCTTATCATGACCTATATAGCCTTCTAACTTTCCGAGCAAAAATCTATATGAATGGTCGTGTGGTCAGATACGTGGGTATCAACAACAACGACCATTACTCAAATCTCACTTGCTTCAGTGCTGGTGGTTTCCATTGGAGTTTAGTATTTAAACAATTGTATCGCCGTTCTAGTTCTAGCGATGCATAACTTCAATGCGAAACCATACAACAGTACAGAGGAAATGAGAAAGCTCTCCTCCAAGCGATGAAGCTCAACTGGTTGGGGTATCCCACCAACAGATGGCGCCACCAGCTTTTCTGCTATTTTTAGAATGCATGAGTCGTTTGCCGTCTGCTAAACGAAGTCTTTCTATATTCCGTTTAGGTAGAGAACTTGAGTCGTTTAGAAGCCGTTTAGTGGTCGTTTAGTGGATTTGTGGCACTTGGGATAACGATTAGTTGTAATACGCCATCTATTGAGCAAATCAATCAAGCTATGGAGCATTCGTTTTTTTTTTTCTATAGATATTTGACTTTCCAGTCGTTTAAGCAGAATCTGTGGCGCTTGGGGAGCCTTACTTTTACCAAAATGTTAGTATGTGTTACATACAATTGTTTACTAGTGTTGCAAACATTTGTATTATTCAAAACAATTTAAAGTTATCTTTTTTTCAAAAAGATTTTGAAATGAGTTAAGTTCGTCGAACGCACGAATTGTCACATTCGTCCGGTGTGACCGTTCAAATATACATAGAGCGAAAACGTCTCGCGCGACAAAAATAGCTCAATTTTGCCAACAAAGCTACTCGTCTCTCGCGACATTTCTGCTTCATCGGAAATAATCGAATTACATTGGAGCGCCGTTTATCCGGGTACCTTTTATCCGGCTTTCCGTTTATCCGTGCTGTTGAGAAATGACAGCTCAATACAAAGGTGACATTGCGTTATGAGGAGGATATTCGAAAAAGCGGTTATAAGAGCACATTGCCATAACAAAAAACACTATAATTCATGGCAAATTTCAAATATTCTCATTGGAAACATGAAGTTAATGAAAACTGGGTAATTTTTATCAGAAAATAAGAAAATTTTCCACTGTATCAAGTTTGTTTACGAGCGAGATTAATACCAAACGCAAAAAATATATGTGAACACATTTTATTTTAATTCTAATTTGTGTGTGTTTGAAATATAAAACAAGTTGGTTGACTGAGTCAAATGAGCTACTTTGATCTACGTGGTGTGAAATTTTGAGCTATTTTTTTATCACGCGCGACGTTGTCGCTCTATGTCTATTTGAACGGTGTAGAAGTCTCAGGCTGGAAATAGACGAATCGAGATCGTCGCGGTACCGCGAAAATCGCGTATGACTTGAGCTGTCAATTCTGTTATAAAATCTGACAGACAGGCGAGATAATTGCGGTTCGTGTATGAAACCATCCGAGGTCTGGTGACGATTGAATGTGCCAAAAAGAAATAATGTTTATCAATTTTCGAATCAAATTGGTTAATTCACATAGTTTATGCAAAATAAAATACAAAACTCTTTTCCCTACACGTTTTTTCAAACGAATTCACCAGAAAAAGTGAAAACAATCGGTTCGCGCTACCGTGAAAATCTCAGGAATACCGAAGTTGGGTATCTCTGCGAAACAGCAGGCGCGATCGGAGGCGCGGAAGATTTGAGAGCCCAACTGTTCTACAACTGTTATAAACAAGGCGCGAATTTCGCGGTACCGCAACGATCTCGGTTCGTCTATTTCCAGCCTCACCGTCCAAATAGACATAGAGCGACAACGTCGCGCGTGACGAAAAATATCTCAAAATTTTACTCGGTGTAGATCAAAGTAGCTCATTTGACTCAGTCAACCAACTTGTTTTTTATTTGAAAACACACAAAAATTGGTTAAAATGTGTTCAAATCTATTTTTTTGCGTTTGGCATTAGTCTGGCTTGTAAAAAAACTAGATAATTCGATTATTTAGGATGAAGCAAAATTGTCGCGCGCGACGAGTAGCTCTGTTTGCAAAATTGAGCTACTTTTTTTCGCGCGCGACGTTGTCGCTGTATGTCTATTTGGACGGTCACGAGTAAGATAGTTCACGTGTTCGAGGAACTTTGCTCATTTCCAATTTTATGAATGAAAATCAGGCAGTTCGTGGTGCTCGCGCACTCTGCAAGTGTGAATGGCACACGAACTTTGTCAGCTACGCGTTGAAACCAAAAATATTTATTTTTTTATCTACTTTTTACTGTTTCAGGTAACGAAACTGTTTTTTTCACCTGTAAACAATTGTATACAGTCATTATCCGATATACGCTATCGTAGGGGACCGATAGCAATAGCGTATCTCGAGTATTCGCGTATAGCGGATTTGTATGGAAAAATAGTTTACACTACCAGTTCGAGGGTTGAAAAATATCGCCACAGAGTTTTGCATTAAAGTTTTTTGTTGTAAAACAGGTATCTTTTGCACAAATTTAATGCAAATTGCAAAAACATTAAGGAAACTCAAAAAGAGCGTAAAATATTTCAAAGCATTAAAATATTTGTAAAAAACACATGGAGCTGTCAAATTTAGAGCAATCGCGTACTGCGAATTCGCGTATATCGAGTATCGCGTACTGCGGATAATTGCTGTATTCGGCCGGTCTGATGGTACAGTCCAAAGTGGGTATAGGGACTAGGTGGGCTTATAGGTTTGGCGGGAAGGCCATATTGGACGAACGAATGACAGGAGGGGATTCGATTGTGATACGTAGTTTTTCACCTACACTACGACACATCAACCAAAACAGCCATTGGAATCCACACGCATACAGTCTTTCCCCGAGTTACGCGAATAATGCGTTCCGGAGACATTCGCGTAACTCGGATTTTCGCGTAAGTCGAATATCACATGTTACAGCAAAAATATACTTTATTTATCATAATTTTTGATTGAATTTAGTTCATTTATGTAATTTAATACTTATTTGATGCAATTGGTGCAGAAAATTTGGTTATTTATCATTTGATCATTTGATTTGATCATTTGAAAATAATTTGGTAATTATTTTTCATTTGACAATTGATGGAGAAAATTGTACTGATTTGACATCTGAACTGTCAAAAATAAAAATTCGCGTAACTCGAATTCGCGTAACTCGAGTGTCGCGTAACTCGGGGAAAGACTGTACATCAACAAATGATCGAATCCCCTCCTGTCATTTCGTTTTCATTTTTCTACAGCACGGCTGTCAAATTGTTCGGGATAAGCCCACCTGTATAATGAACCCACTTTGGTACAGTCGTCAACTCATACGACTTAACAACATGCCCGTCAACCCCAAGTGACATTTGCTCGAAATTGTTTTTCCATATCTGCTCGATTAGTACTAGATACACCTGAAATTATTGATTTGTGTCTAATCAAGTGTGTTGAAAACGCCAAGATTTATTATGTTCGTAAATTAGACTTTCTTCTATCGATGGACGATGCCGTCGAGCTCATTTTTCATTCATAGCTATGGTTTTTTATGAAAAACAAAAACTAATTTTGTGCGACGTTATTTAATCAAAAACCGATATTATTTAAGTATAAAATGGCTACATGACCAATAATAACGATAGGAAACATCATTTCCGAGCGAATCTAGAAGAAAGCAACAAAAAAGCCACATCACTGTTTATTTTAAAAGACTAAAAATAAGTCACTAAAAGCCATGTTCACTTTTCTAGTTGTTGTTGACGGTTGTTGTGCCAAAAAAAAGGGAAAAAAATGTATTTAACGCATATATATTTTTTTCATAGGCCACAAGTCATTTAAACCGTCAAATTCTTGAGTGCGTCGAGATTTCGTTCCTATTTTGTTATATAGTAGAACGTCGATTATTCGGGCAGCTCGGGACCTTACTGATACCGGTTATTCGATTTCCACGAATAATGATCCAAAAAATGTCAGATTAATATAAAAATTATAAACTTTACCTAGTTTACTGAGAATTCACCTTAAACCAATCGATTAATCACTGCTAGAATATTTTTGAATCATAAATAATAGATTTAACAATTGTTTTTTTTATCAAAAATGAAGTTAAAAAATATCACTAGCCTCTAGAACAGGGGTCTCCAAACTTTTCAGTTCGCGGGCCGCATTGCTTCACAATCAACCTTGTTGAGGGCCATTTTGACGCTACCTTTAGAATGAGTGGAAGTTCAAATCTCGTTTTAATAAGAAAATACTATTGAAATAGGGTAACTGTACCAGTTTTCGGCAGTGTACCTATTTTCGGCAGGGTAGCTAAAAACGTGAAATTCTGCACAAATGCGGTAAAAATTTTCAAAAAATACAATTTTGCAGTGAAAGTGTACTTATTTGATATTCACATACGAAATTTCACACCATTTCATTACGTATTTTCCAAAATATCAAATAAATTGTGCTTTTTTCGGCAGCTTTGCTGTCAGCCAATCGTTCGGCAGGTGTTGTGATTAAGAGAATCAGCACAGTAAAACAATGAAAAAGTGGTGTATATTAAAGATTTTATGCTTATTTAATTTATTCTAACTTGTTCGGAATTTTAAAATCACGATAAACAGGTTATTTTTCACTTTAAATGCTGCCGAAAATAGGTACACAGTAAATGTTCATTTTTGACAGCTCAATGTTGTGGGCTTCTGCCGAAACTCGGAACAATAACACACTTTGAATTTGGCTGAATATTCCTTTTAAAATTGATCAAAACACTACAATGCGTATGTCGACACATAATATGACCTTTCTTGTACCTTATATCACCAATTTTACGACAAAAAAATGCACTAACTTAAGAGAAAAATAAATATTTGTAAGCCAGTTCGCACCGTACGCTATAACCATCAAACTGTCAATGGCTGCTCTGTTTAAACATCGCATCAAAATGGCTGTCAAAACGGGCCAAAATAAGCAACATAAAATTAATAATTAACGTGCTTTTTAACAACAATCTTAGGAAAGTAAGAGTGTTAAATTGCTTTAAACATTTTTTTGTACATATTCACATTGATACAAACATTTTCTGACCCGTATTCGCGCTGCCGAAAATAGGAACACAGCCTGCCGAAAATAGGAACAAACTGCCGAAAATAGGAGCAAAATCAATGTTTGCATTTTCACGAATATTTATGAAAAAGGGATTTGAACCGGCAAATAAAAAATATTGTAACATACTATGAAAGTTTATCAACCAGAATAACAACACTTTCAAGAAAAATAATGAAAAATATTGATGTGTGAGCAATTTTTGTGAAACTGCTGCACTAGCCTGCCGAAAACTGGTACAGTTACCCTATATCAAATTTCTGCAGCTATCTTTTATTGAATCTTGATTTTCATCTTTCAGAAGTAAAAAAAATAATCTGTTGGAAAAGAAAGCTATTTAATTTAACCTTAACCCAGCCGGGCCGCATTAAAGGCGCTTGAGGGCCGCATGCGGCCCACGGGCCGTAGTTTGGAGACCCCTGCTCTAGAAAGCTGCACAATAAATGTTTTTGCTGCAGAAAATGATCGCCACGATTGGCCAACTGTCAAATTCATGCGCATGGTTAAGCCGCCCGCCGGTAAATAATAGGTATTATTGCTGTTTGTGATGTTTTTCTTTGTGACATGTGTTGACACATCCATGCAGAACGCAGCAAACAGATACAAGCGAGCGTTACGCAATGCGTTGCGATACGCTGCGTCGGAACAAGTACTAAGCCCTTATGCCCGTGTCTGTGCTCCATCGGATGCGATTTTATCGCACGTGCTGTCAAACGCTTTTTCGTATCATATTGCGATTATTTGGATGATTTTAATAATATAACGATGAAGATAGATAGATAGATAGAATCGGATGCGGCGTCCGACAAAATCATTTTTTTTTATTCCGTCGTACGACGAAATCGCACGTCCGACGTTATCAGTCAAATCTCATATAAAATTTTGACAGGCCTTCCGATAAAATCGCATCCGATGGAGCACAGACACGGGCCTTAGGCAGCGGTAATCGCTAATGCGGGCGTGCGTGCTGTCAAGTTCGTCCGGTGTGAAAGGGCTCGAACTCGCGAACTGTCAAGTTCGTCCGGTGTGAAAGAGCTCTATTCTGCTCCTTCTTTGTTGTGCCAATGCTTTTTAAGCGGAAATGAGATGGCATGCTCTTGCCCATATACACGCCTTTCGCTCTTTCGCCGCATTCATTATTCAAAACCCCATTACCGCTCTCACACACTAACGTAAACCGGATAGCTCTTTCATCTCATTCATTCGTATACAGCTGGCAATAAGCGCACGCAGTCGCTTCTCTCGCCTTTCCGCTACCCTAGCTCACGGGTCCAGAATGGACTACTAACTCCAGCAAACGGCTCGAACAGGCCAACCAGTTTTCCTCCATCCGTCTTACGTGTGGTCGAGAGCCCCCACGCATTGATGCGTTGTGAATATCTCTTGTCCCAACAACACTCCGTTCTCTGTCCGTGTGCGTGCGTTTACATTTGTGGTGCGTTTTTTTCAGTTACAATACTAATGTGTGATCAAAATCGTGATTATTCATGTCTTGATTTTCCACCCTTTTTGCTTAACTTGCGGGAAAATTCACTGTCACAAAGAGGGTGGGACGATCAGAGGGAAAGCATTCACACTCTGTAGTATACACTCTATCACACCACCCTGTTCATCGCGATTGGTGTGGTTTGTGATAGTGTGTGTGAGAGCGTACATACTAGTTAAATGTATGCTTTTGTGACTCTACGCGTGTGTTGTGTGCTTGCCCACTCGTAGCTGTTTAGTGTGGGCCCCTCTGTTCGGTTAGGCCCACAGCAGCAGCCAAAGAGAGATGATGATGTACTGTTTTTGATGACATGTGCGGAATATTTACAGTTGATTTTTTGTTTTGTTTTTAAGGAAATGGCCCATCAATAGGGTATATTCTAAAAGTGCATGTATACGAGAGCGTGTGAGGGCGCATTTGTGTGTGTGTGTGTGTGTGTGTGTGTGTGTGTGTGTGTGTGTGTGTGTGTGTGTGTGTGTGTGTGTGTGTGTGCAAGAAACATTTTTTTGAAATCCAGCTAGTTTTCAATTTTTCTTTTTCTTGTTACAGCTGTAAGAAGGAGAAGAACAAAAAAAATCAACGAGTGTATGTGTGTACACGTAGCGTGTTTGTATGCGCGCGGAATCAATCAATAGACATTTTGTTTAGTGTGGAAAGTAGAGCTTCTCTTGCGTGTGTGTGTGTGCGTGCGTGAGAGCGAGAGTGTGTGTGTGTGTAGTGGCCGTGTTTTCGAGTTTTGGGACAAAAAACACCACCGCCGCCGAAACCTCTGACACAACCGAAAAGGGTGTAAAGTGCATCAACCATCAAGCAGGTTCTTCCACGCACAGTCAATCAACCTTTTCCCGGGATTATCATCAATCGAAAAACGGTAGGTTTCACGCTGCTACGCTTCTCCCAAGACTTATGAGTGATATGTTTTTTCAATGGTTTGTTTCTGGTTGGCTTGGCTTGGGGTACAAGGGTACTTGAAAATGCTTCGTGTGCATTACTGAGTGCATCCATTAAGTTTCATGCTGTTAACTGGATGTATGCACGAATATTTCTGTGTTGGTGAAAAGGTGAACGTGAAATGTTTAGTGTGTTTGCTGTGTAAGAGCGGACGGTTACAGGGCAATTAAAACCAGTGTGAAGCGAAGCGAGAGGTTTTCTCGCATCAGCATCAGAGTCTGATTGAACACGCATCATACGAAGCATAAACCTTGGTATAACTCTTTGCCATGTTGTTTAGTTTTTTAAGGTTGTTTGTTTTAGTCATGAGTCACAGGTTCATCAACAATTAGATTAACATTATGAGTATTGTACTGCTTCTTTCTGCTATGTGGGCGAACTGGAAGCCAAACGTGTGCAGTCGGTTTTTTTTTTTGTTATTAACGAAGAATATCCTCATCAAAGTGAAATAAGTGAGCAACAATCCCTGTCGCTTCTCTTTCTTCTCTATCCAGAGTAAGCTTGTTCGGTAGAAAAAGAGGCAAACCACCAATGCAAAAAGAAGCTACAAAAACGTCTTTCAATCAGCCATCGCACCCCCTCAACCACATCTTAAGGATTAGGATTCGTGGTTTCTCTCTTTTTCTCTTCACTTTTTTTTATTATTGATAAATACATCGGGCAACGCCGCCAATTTGGCCCGTGGCTAAATCTTGAACTACTTCACCACATCACCCCCGTAAGCCAAACTACCTGTCTGGTGATGAAAAGACATGACTCAACTGCAATTCTTTTTTCTGCCGTTTCTCCTTTTCCCTCTTCCGCGGCCTCTCCCACCAGAACGGTGATTTCGTGACTGCAGATAGTGTGTGTGTGTATGTGTTTGTTGTACTATTTCCACGCCGATCCCCTTGCACTTGCGAGAACGGGAAAAGCATCAGCTAGGCCCAAGAATGTAAACAGATCAAAATGGCGGCCACTGTGACGCGAAGGGCCGTGGTGGTACACACGACGTGATTGGTGCTGGATTGGTGCTTTTCATGCATGATTTCTTTTCTATCACATAGTGCTTGTGTGGGAATAATGAATTAACGAGTATATTTGGAGACGTAATTGAAATATTCTGTATAATCTGAATAATATTAATAATAAATATTTCATTAAATCCAATTTTAGCTAAAAGGCCAATGCGCCAGCAGCCTTCTTAAAGTTTTGCCGAGTGGTCGTGCACAAAAGGTACAGGGGTCGGCAGCGCGCGCGGTACAGATACTGCTAATGTGTTCGGATGTTGTTTTGTTGGAACGAATAATGCTTATGCTAAAGGAACAGTGAAACAAATATTAATATTATTATCAACTATAAATATATATTGATCAAATATTAATTATAACTTGATTAATAAGCGATCGAGAAAAATACGAAACAAACATACGTACAAAGCTAAGAAATAAAAGGATTCCATAATGATGGCTACCGTATCAGCATACTGTATTTGAACTTTATCATAAAGATCTAAAATAATGGTGAAAACAGACGGAATATTGAACAGAGTATTGAATATAAAAGAAAGCTGTTACCATTTTTCTGTCTTATTTGTTAAGCTCATACGGCCATACTTCATTCGCTATACAGTTGCAGGTGTTCATTGGGAAACACCATTGCAAATGGGTGCTCGCAATCAAGCTTTTGAAGCTTTCTTGCTAAAAGCGGAAGCCCTGTAAAGACTAAGAGAAAAACAAAAATCATTTCATTTATTTCATCATTTTATGAGTGCTGAGCCCTGACGTGAACGATTCGATGAGTGTGCGTGTGTTGAATCGTACCAGACACACCACTCTCTCACGGAAGTAGCCCACCGGAACGATTAAATCCATGCGGATGATGGGGCTGGAAGAACTGATTATAACTTCAGACGTTTTTAGCAAGCCGTTTTAGAAAAGTTCTTGTAAGTGTTCTTATGGTGAAATGGTCCTTTGTTGCTTTTAAATCAAAGCGACTTGCCAAATGAGCTACTTCCCTTCTTGATTTGTGTGTGCGTGTGTGTATCACATTTCGGTTAGTGTATGTGTGTTATGTTTATGACTTTACGCTTGGAACAACAAGGGGTATTTTTGTCAGAGGTCTGTAAGGTGTATCGAATGAGATGGTGTGGCAGACAGAGGCGGCCAAGCAGACAGGATGAAGCAGAGAAAACACACACACACACACACACACACACACACACACACACACACACACACACACACACACACACACACACACACACACACCACACATACATACATACATACATACATACATACATACATACACACACAAATTCTCTTTTCTTCTCTTTCTCTTTCTCTCTCTCTCTCTCTCTCTCTCTCTCTCTCTCTCTCTCTATCTCCTTTCCTTTATTTTTCTTTTTTTTACTTATTCACAAAGAACGGCTTCGGCCGTATTGCTTTGAGGACTTTTTCTTTGTATATGTGTACCAAACACACATGTCGGTTGTTTTCGCTTCGAGACTCATACAAAGAAACAGTATTCTGAGAGTTCGCGCAGTGACAGCCACAGCGTCCATATCCGTATATGAATCATCGGTCTGTTATTTGTACGAGTGTGCACAGTTTTAAAATTCCGCTTAGGTACGGACCATGCCAGGCACTGGTTTCACTTGGTGAAGGAAAAGCGAGAGGCATGTGAATATATACGTATTTAATAAACATGTCATGGCATAACCTTTATACCAGCAATAGACATAAACGAACTAGCGCCACACGAAAAAACAAGCTGTGCAATGGTGCAATGTAGCTGTTCAATAATATAAGGTTTCGAGTCATATAACGGTACAGTTCAATTAGTTTAGAGAATGTTTCAAACCGGTAGTGGAATCGTGTAAGCATTCTATGGAGGTTTGCAATCATACAATTAATGGATTGTTGCAACCGAGTTGTGGAATTTTGCAATCATACTGTGGAGCGGCTGTCAGACTGTGGGTGCCGGTGTAAAAAAGATTCGTGTTGATACCGATGACGTTTTCTAAAAAATATCATTTTTAGTTGTTTTCGTATGGCATTTAGCAGTACACACGATTAGTGTTGGGAAAAAGAGCACAATTAGGTGTGCTGTGCGCACACGCACGCACATCTCAGTGTGCGGTGCACATTTCGCACTGTGCGCGCTCTACGCACTGTGCGCACACCCCGCACTGTGCGCGCACTCTGCACTGTGCCCGCACTCCGCACTGTGCGCGCACTCCGCACTGTGCGCGCACTCCGCACATTTCGCACAGTGCGAGCACACTTCGCACTGTGCGCGCACTTTTCGCACATTCCGCACAGTGCGAGCACAGTCCGGACTTTTCGCACACTTCGCACAGTGCGAGCACACTCCGCACTTTTCGCACACTTCGCACAGTGCAAGCTTCACTTGCTTCACTTTGCACTGTGCGAGCACACTTCGTACCATGGCGGTACGTACACAAAGACCACGACCACACGACCAATGTCAGCTTTTTCTCTTAGAGTTCATTTACTCAGCCATCGGGTTCGTCTAACAGTGGATGAACTTGGCGGACACCTGACCTCTTCGAATCCCGATCGAAAACCCGTTACACAAACACAAGGATACAACACACCCAGACAAAAATTTAAAGGCCCCGAAACACAATATCAACACAGCGGTCCATAGCCGAAGAAATTATCAGGAAAAATCGGCTGACATCAAGCACGCGTTTCTTGAAAACAACTATGAACTGTGAAGGTCGTAGGTAAACGACGCTCCAGTGGGTTGAGGTTTCTCTTGAATTTGGCTGAGATGAAACGTGTCTGTGCTTGTACTCGGAGCCACCGCTTTGCGATTGTGCAATAAAACAGACAGCTGGTTTCACGGGAAAACTGTTATTCGCGTCGCAGGCTTGCGATAGCAGCGCATGTTTTGATGCAAAAATTACAATTTTCACTCGGAGCCCTAGTCAAATTTTGTGATTAACTGAAGAGAAGATATGGGACAGGGCAAAAGGGGAGGGGGGGGGGGGGGGGGCGATGGGCATGTGTGTGGTATGAATGTGTGCAAGCGATTTATGGATCTTTGATTCGCCCCGACTTGAACTCGTCGCACCAACGGATCGGAGTCGCTAATGCTAACTGATGCTGATGCTTAAAGGCGGTTTGTCAAAATATGCTCAGTACCATACCACCTGACTTCCTGTAACATGGTACGAAGTGTGCTCGCACAGTACAAAGTGAAGCACTGCACGAAATTTGCGAAACATGCTTGCACTGTGCGAAGTGTGCGAAAAGTGTGGAATGTGTTCGCACTGTGCGAAGTGTGCGAAAAGTCCGGACTGTTCATGCACTGTGTGTAAAGTGCGCGCACTGTGCGGAGTGTGCTCGCACAGTATGAAGTGTGCTCATACTGTGCGAAAAGTGCGCGCACTGTGCGGCGTGTGCGAAAAGTGCCCGCACTGTTCGAAGTGTGCGAAAAGTGCGGATTGTGCTCGCACTGTGCGAAAAGTGCGAAGTGCGCGCACTGTGCGAAGTGTGCTCGCACAGTACAAAGTGTGCTGTGCAGTGCGCACAATGAGGTGTGCTGTGCGCACAGTGCGCACTCGCGCACAATGCCCAACACTACACACGATGCACTAAATAAATTCTGCCGCGGTGTCATAATTAAACATGATAAATAAATAAAATTAACGAAAATGTTTTGGGCTATTTACAGCGGCACCGGCAGTCTGATGACAGCTCCACAGTATGCATGCAAAATTCCACTAGCCGTTTGAAACATTCCCTTACCTACCCGGTTGAACTATTCCGTTATATGACTCGAACCCTGTAAGCAGTACAGATATTTCTCGATATACGCGACAAGGAACTAACATCAACAATCACGGATTCCCTGGCACTAATGAAAGTCGAACTAATTAAAGAGTTACCTTTTAGGGAGGAAAGGGTTGTTGCCCCGACTAATATCCGTGCCTTAGAGTCAACACGCACACAGTTGTACGAAGGCACTCATCTCGGACAACACTCACGCATTCAACGGGAAATACTCGAAAATCGCAACAGACCACTACTGCGAGGCACTAACACTGATGATAATGGTATTAAGATAAAAACCGTGGCTAATCCTGAACCTCGTTTTTGGCTATTTTTTACCAGCATCAGTCCTGATGTGACTCCCGACGATATGGCAAATTGGGTTAAATCTAAGCTCAATACAAACGATATACATGTTCGCCGGTTAACCAAGTATGATGCGGATCTGAGCCGACTAACATTCGTTTCCTTCAAAGTCGGCATCCCATCAACTTTGAAGAATGAGGCTCTGACTCAAAATACTTGGCCAGCTGAAGTTGCGTTTCGTGAATTTACCGGTTTCTCGTTCGCAACGGGGGTTTCAGTTTCCATACCAACCACACGCATTGCAACAACATCAACAGCAACCACCGGCTCCACAGTCGCCGCCACTAATCGACGCACAATCACCAATACTCACCTCATCGCCCCCGCATCTTTCGTCCCCATCTCCACCAGCATCCCCGTCACTGCATTACAACCTACGCAGCCAAACCAACAACCCACCATAGACGAACATTTTGCTGCAACGTCTATAACAATACTTACATCAACGCCTGCAACAATACCAACAACAACAACAATAGTAACAACAGCAACTACAACAACAGCTACTACAATTAATTCAACAACATCAATATCAACAGCAGCAGCAGTATGTGCAATGCCTGCCTTTCCGTCTACATCGACTGTTATGGTCCCGTCTACTAATGTTTTCCTTGTTTGTTTGTTGACATTCAACAACACTCAATATTTACTATCAAAACATCTCTCGCTCTATCTTCATCGGTGCAATCTACATACCCCCTTCTCTCGCCAAAAAAACCAAAATACGCTCAGTGCACTTGATGCAACGATCGATAGTACATTGACGAGGATGAACATGATCAAAACATGATCGTATGCTGCTTTTTGGAGACTTTAATCGAGCGGATATTTCTTGGATACACGACACAATACATCAGTATTTTCGTGCACAAGTTTCCCCTACATCCGTTGATGCGTTTTTCTACATTATTCGTTTTTATAACTTGCGTCAGCTCAGTGGCATTTTAAATAATCGGAATGTTCAATTGGACCTAATTTTCTACTACTCTCCTCATGATAACTACGCGTCTCACGTCAGTGTTCCTTCATTAGCGGCTTCTCCTCTATTACCTGAAGATCAGCATCACCCAGCATTAGAATTGTGTACTTCTATTAATCACACATCCGTTAATCAGTTGTCGACTCATGTTAGGAGTAATACAGGGAACCTCTATTGCTCATATAATTTTAGAAAGTGTGATTTTCAAAAACTTAATAATTTGCTGTTAGATACTGATTGGTCACGTGTGCACTCGGCACCTTCGCTGGACGAAGCGGTCTCTATTTTCGCACAGCTAGTGTCTTCAGCTTTCCCATTGTGCTGTCCTTTACGTAAAGCCCCTTCTTTTCCTCCCTGGTGCAATTCAATGCATAAATCCATGAAACGTGATAAGCAGCGCTACTTACGCGACTATCGGGAATACCGTAATCCATTCACTAAACGACTGTTCAAATATGCAGCAACGACGTATCGCATTTATAATCGGGCCCGTTATAAGTCCTACATAGCTTTCTTGCAATACCGATTTACTTTTCACCCAATACAGTTCTAACTAATCGACCACTGCTGTGAATTGATAATTGATAATATAGATGCTCCAGACTTGCTTTCCCAACTTAGTTGGTATGTTCCTTCCAGGTGTTTAAGAAATTGGACTGCTCTTGCAATACCTTTCCGCAATACAGCGTTTGGCATTAACGACCCGTGGCTAATTTGTTTGCGTCAATTCAATGAACAGTACCGGGATTTTAATTTCCAATTTTATATTCCGGCTCTTTGTTATTTTTTCTAATTATGTCTTTTTTATTCTTAATTTTTTTTTGTTTTAAATATTTTCTTCTTATCCGCTGCTTATTTTCCTTTCACTATGGATTTCCATTCTGTTACATCCTTTTCTATTTCCCCTTAGTTTAATTAAGTTTCAGTTAGTTTAGTACCAATAGGGCCAACTAGGTTTTTAAGCAATTATATGTTCAACCCCTGAGGCAGACATATTGAAACTAATAAATGAAATGAAATACACGATTTTTTTAATTTGAAAATCCTTTGTACTGATTTGGACACATCAAATGTCAAATAGTAAAATAAATTCTCTTTTGGTCGAATTTAAAAAAAACTTATGCTAAAAGGCTCAAAATTGCTATCTTCAGTTGAATTCAGAAGAATTACCAAATTTAGTGGCTAAAACTTACCACTTGAAGCAAAATGATATGAAAATTAGCTATACTTTGTCAACAAAAATCTAAATTCCACTTACGCGAATAAATGATATGCTACCGCCTCTGGTCCGCGTATTAATAGCATATATAGTGGAATATTAGTAAATGCGAACCCATGTCGGGCATGTTTTAAGCCTCACGAGTTGACGAATGTACGTACCACTAGACCGGCAACTGCGGTTTCTACTCAACTGAAAAATGCATGAACAATGTAGCGAGCTCTGTCTTGTAGAAGGCTGTCCAGAATTGTTCACTCGACCACTTTCGTCCAGTGGCATCTTATTCTTAAATCTTCGTAGAGTAGATTTAATCCCAATGATCGTGAAGTTGCAATAAAAAGAGCCGACGAACTTTCGCATTGATCCGAACCTTAGATGGTGTGCTTATAGTGAGCTTTTGTGAAGCTCGGTGCAATGGATAAAAATAGAACGATGGAACGACTAGATCGTTAGATCGTTGGAGTTCGAAAATCGTTAGAACCCATCTGTACTGAGAAGAGTGTTCATAGTGAGAAGAGTTGCAAATCGTCTCACGTGCCGCGTGTGTAAGTATTAGATTTCATTATTGCGATAATGCTTACGCAACTAGCGAGCTTTGCACTCAGTCGGAATAGGAATTTTTCATCGATCGTTTTTTAATGTCTCTCTGGGGTGCGGAGGGTATTTTTGTTTTCGGGACAGTGATTTTTTTCCAACTAGACCATACCACGTTAGGGATCACCTATATTTACAGGAATCTATCAGATCCATTAAAAGATAAAGATATGTTGGAGATTACGCGTAGAAATTCGCTTTAACGAGATCGTTTTATTACAAATAAATCGTTTCATGTTAGGCTAAATAGTTAATGTATGTATGTTTTCAAACTCGAATATTTAAAATATCATTATGTTTCACATTTTTGTCGTTTTATTTTTCATGCTCTACCTCGTTCATTTGGTTGGATCAATGGTGGGAATGCCCATACACACGCACCTTACCTCTACAATCACACTCGACCGTAAAAAAAACCCGACGCTGTCGTCGTTTGCATCCAACTAACCGATCCACGATCAACACCATCGCGCTTACACCCCAAGGCTTGGCAGTCGATCGCGCCCGCCTGTTGAAGCAGCATGAGTTATCAGATGCCGCAAAACAGATCAAGTAAGTAGAACTTATTATGTACACGGAATCCATTATGATTTAGGCGTTAATTTTGTCTTTCGGTTCCCTTTTTGGATTACACATTCCATTACATTTTGAGCTAATCATTAAGTCCTACCTTCAATATAGTGCTTGCACGATTCCATTAATTCCGTTGAAATATTCCAGCAAGTGATAAAACTGTTACATTATATCAAGAATCTCCAAAAATACGGCATTCGGACCCTCGTGAGCCTTTAATGCCATCCGTGATGATCTTGTAAAGGTATTGAAATTTCCTCAACGGATATGAATCCGGTGGGAAAGCTGAGATTGGAGGCTTACCATCCGACTTAGCCGATGAACAAGCAAACACTTACAGGGTTGGGTTCGTGTGATTAAATGTCGATCTTTATTAAACTTTAAAGTCGTCAGCGATTCGCATCGTTTATGTTTTTACTGGGGCGGTCCCATGGTACAGTCGTCAACTCGAACGACTCAATAACATGCCCGTCATGGGTTCAAGCCCAGAATGGACCGTCCCCCCGACTATCCGGCTACGTGGTAATGAAGTAAGTCTCGAAAGCCTGTATAGACCGGCATGTCCGCGTAGGATGTTACGCCAAATAAAAGAAGAAGAAGAAGCTTAAACACCTGCAAAAATGAAAAAAAATGTATCAACAAGAAACCCGATTTGTTCACTTGTAAATTATGCACTACGACCAAAAGGACAGTTGTAAACAAAGCATCCATGGTATACTGCGATATATGGTGCATCGTTGTTTAGTTGTACTAATTATGCACATTTTAGACGAAATAATGGTAAATTTTAATGTGAGGTCGTTAAATAATTAAGATTATCCACCAAAATGAGGATGTTATGAAGTTAGTTAGTTCTTTTATTTCCATTTTTAAATTTCATTAGTAAGTACAACAGTTTGAAATCTTACGCGATAATGGGCACGAAACTATGTTCTCTCCTCATTGAATTCTAATCTTAATGGCAATCTTGGCCGGAAGGACTTTCTAAGGACTTGGCCGGAAGGAAGATTTCTAACAAAAGCTAAATTAAGGAACAATTTGGTTAAGGGGAAAAAATATAATTGGAATTGAAAACCCCTTGGCTGAATACAAGACTTATACTAATTTTTGCTGCTTATGATACTATGTACAGGCCTTAACATAAAAATAAAAATAATAATAGTAATTGTAAACCTAAAATTATATTTTTAAGAGTTCAATTCTCTTATTATTTGCAGTGGGCTAGTTGTGCACTTAGCGTTATAATTTGATTTCAACCTGGCTAATATTTCCACTATTGTGGGAATGTTACATTCGATGTGTAATGCAGCTGTGTTGTACCACCGAGGGACTTTAAGGATAGCTTTCAAACATTTGTTTTGGGCTCTTTGTAATTTTAATTTGTGTGACTGGGCACAATTTGACCAATTGGGTGAGGCGTATGTCATAATAGGTCTAACACATGCTTTGTACAATAGCATTTTGTTTTCGAAATTTAATTTCGATATCCTGTTAAGAAAACTGTACAGAATTCTAAATAGTTTTTCACACTTTACAGTAACATTTTCTGTATGATATCCGTATGTCAGTCGTTTATCTAGTATAAGTCCTAGGTATTTAGTCTGATTTTCCAAGGAATTTCACAATCGATAATTGTTAGTTAAGTACTTGGAAGCTTCCGAGCACAGGTATACCTAGTGAAGAAGATAGCTTCCGATTTGTTTCCATTTAATTTAAGTTTCCATTTTGTGCAGTATTTACTATATTTTTTCAGAGCAGTATTTAAATTTCTAATTATTGTTTTTGGACTTTTCGCTGATGATGAAAACGCAACATCGTCAGCATAAAAGAATTGCTCACAGCTCTTCATGTGGGGTATGTCTGAGGTATATATATTAAACAGTAAAGGCGACAGAACGCTGCCTTGAGGAACACCTGCCTTTGGCGTATATGTGCTAGATGTACTGTTTAAAATATGTACTTTGTTTTGGCGATTTGAAATGAACGAATTTACTATATTGATTAAGTAGCTGGGAAAATTTAGTTTGATGAGTTTGGAAAGTAAACCTTGATGCCAGATGGAGTCAAATGCTTTCTCAGTATCAAGAAGAACTAAGCCGGTTGATTTTCTATTACATCTGTTATGTACGATATTGTTTGTTAATCTATGGAGTTGGTGTGTGGTAGAAAGAGAGGGACGAAAACCAAATTGACTTTTCGGGATTATGTTGTTGTTGAATGTATGGAGTGCCATTCGGCTTTCTAACAATTTTTCGAAAATTTTTCCTAGGCAACTAAGAAGGCTAATCGGTCGGTAGCTTTCTGGTTGACTGTGATCCTTGCCTGGTTTGGGTATCGCGATAACTTTAGCTATTTTCCAAGCATTAGGAAAGTAGCCAAGTTTTAAGCAACCATTGAGAATGGTATTTAGATATATAATGGCTTTTGGAGGTAACTTTTTGAGTGTGCAGTTATTTATGTTGTCAATACCAGATGATTTTTTCGGTTTGAATCTTTTAAGAATTTGTGTAATATCTTTTGGTTTGAATAGGTTATTTTGTATAAGTTCTTGATTGATACTGGGAAAGTTTTTAACGGTTTTTTTCACTTGACGTTCGGTTGGGCTTGTAAAATTTGCTGTTACTGTGTGTGCTGATTCAAAAACATCTTTCAGTGCTTTGCATTTTTCGTTTGACGTTATGAGCGTTTGATCATTGCTTTTTAATGCTGGTATTGCGTTTTGATTATTTTTAATGATTTTAATAAACTTCCATAGTTTAGTTTTATTAAGTTTGTCCTTATTCATTGAATTTAAGTTTATTGACCACGCTTTGTTTCGCAGTTCAGATAATTTAATGTTAATCAGATTTTTCAAAAAATTATATGATTGTTTTAATGTATTATTAAGTCGGTGTCTTTGCCATCGTTTACGATACGTATTTCTAATTTTTATAAGCTTTATGATATCTGGGGGGATTATTATGTTATACCTTCCAGCTGATTTTGATGGTATTGCAATTTCATGCGCGGATTATATAGTGTTAGTTAATTTTTCTATCATATTATCGATTTGAGCTTGACTATGTATTCTGTCATGTGAAATTTCAGCTGGATTGATTTTAGAATTGATGCTATGTTTGAATAAGGGCCAGTTTGCTTTGGTGTAATCATGAAGTGTTCTGTCGGGTTTGAGATTGATCTTTTCGTTTAGTACAGATAATGTTACTGGTAGGTGATCAGAAGTGAAATTTGTACTGGTTTTCAGGTCGGAAATGTGATGATAATTGTTTGTTAGCGTAATATCGATCGTAGAAGGATTTCTTGTAGAGTCTGAAGGGAAATGAGTAGGTGTGTCAGGAAAACAAATCGAAAATTGCCCCTTGCGCAATTCGTCAAATAATATTTTGCCAGTTGCGTTTGTTGAGGCACAGTTCCACATATTGTGCCTACCATTTAAGTCACCACATATTAGAAAGCTACTTTTTAGTCTAGTTAAATTTCTTAGATCGTTTTTAAATTTACTCATCACTGTGTTTGAGCCAGGATGATAAGCTGCGATTATTGACAATGGGCCCTTAGATGTCTTAATTTGAACTCCTATTGTTTCTATAATTTCCATTTTAAAGGCTTTCATAAGGTTAAAAGCAATGTTGCTTTTGATAAGTATTATAATCCCTCCTTTGGCATTTAGGATTCTATGTAGTCTACAGATGCTATAGTTAGCAATGTTGAATCTTTGTCCCGGTTTTAAGAATGTTTCTACTATAATCATTAAGTCAACGTCTTTTTTCCTTAAATAGTTTTCTAGCTCAATTTTCTTATTTAAAACACCGTTTGCGTTCCAGTATGATATATCTATTTCTCGAATATGATCCATCAGTTAGCAAAACAAAATTTACTAACAACCTCGAATATCGCGGTGATTTGTTGTTGTTTTGTCTTGCAAGCGCGTAATTTGCAAAATACTTCACCAACTATGACTGTTAATTCAGTCGCATTAAACAAATCCTCCGTACTGCTATTTGTTTGATTCGCTTCTATGTGAGGGAGTTTATTTGTTTTGGACGCTGACGTAGGAGGGAGCACAGGGAATGCATTTCCTTCGAATACAAATTCTCTCGATGCAGGTAGTTTAGGAGCACTGGCTTTTGATTTTGTTGGTCGCTTTGGGCACCCCCAAAAGTTGGCTGGATGATTGCCTTCACAGTTAGGGGAACTGGGGGTAGTTTCGACACCTTAAGGTTTTCCTCTGATTGCAATACTTTTGCCATTGTAAACTTACTAGTAGACATCGAAAAAGCTTTTTTGGTGTATTATGTACCATCTTACAAGAAACTACGGTTCTTGGATTGATTTTGATAACATTTTGGTAAAAATAAAAAAGTGTGTTTTTTGTTGCGTCACGACTGCAGTGCGGGTAAGTTCGACACTATGATGGGGTAAAATCGACACCTTGGGGGTGATTTCGACACATTGGTTTTAGCTTTTAAAATAACAAATACTGATGGCCTGTAGTTTTCATTGAAGTTCAACAAAGTATTTCGTACCAATTTTATGAAAAATTAACACAAAACATTATTGAAATATACGAAAAAAATGAAGTTACAAGGAAGAACAAAAATTTCATAACAAATAGCATCGGACCAGACTCCATATAGTAGAAGCTGCGGCGATAGCATTTGGTTTACGGAATAATTGGTTAAGATTCCTTTAAAAAAATAACCTGGCCATCTTCCAGTAATCTTTTTCTTTTTTTTTATAAAATCGAAGGGTGTTCAATTTTATTTTTCTCTGCCAACTCGAAAGCCAAAAGGCGAACATCGGTCAATGTGATTCCAAACCAGAGACTATTTTTTTTCTTCAGTTAAGCCTACCCGGCCTAAAGTCAGCCTAAAATACGGTCAAAGCCATAACAACATTAATTTTCATAAGTCTAAACCATATACAAAGTACATGTTTTGAGTCCGAGTTTGGCAAACGTTCTGTGAGAGAATAATAGCTAAATTCCATAATTATAACTTCCTAGGTTTGTTGACATCTTAAATTTTAAAGCTTCACGGTATTTTTAATTGCGTGTTTGTTCAGCTTGATTATTACGTTTGTCGTACATCGTTAAGGGGCATCTTTATTAAATACAGGCACTTTCAAATTACGATATAAAAAAAGTTAACATGCTACAAATAAGCATTACACTACTACCAAGTGGGGTGTCGAATTTACCCCCATTGGCCGCACAAGTTTTAGTGACATTTTATATTATATAGTTCAATATAAAAATTACGCCCTGTGATACAGGACTAATCAATAGTATTTATAAAATAATACTATTAACACGGAAACTATAATTTTGTTGAAATAACGCCACAATTCCTTAAGTCCCAGAAGTAAAAACTTACATCGGCTGTCAATCAGAACCGCCATGTGTTTATTTTGTTGTTTTTTGACAATTGACAGGTTTCTGATCAGTGAAATGTGACTGAAATATTCGAAACGCAACATATTTTAAAAGGATGAGATTTAACAATCAGAAGTAGCCAGCATAATGCGGCACAAATGTTTTTAAATTTAGTTTCATTACGTAAGTTTCATTACGTTTTGACCATTTTAAAGCCTATTGAGACTACAGTCATTATCCGATATACGCTATCGTACGGGACCGAGCGCAATAGCGTATCTCGAGTTTTCGCGTATAGCGGATTCCTTTGGAAAAATAGTTTATACTACCGGTTCGAGGGTTGAAATATATCGCCACAGAGTTTTGCATTAAAGTTTTTTGTTATAAAACAGGTATCTTATGTACAAATTTTATTCAAAATGCATTAAGAACATTAAGAAAATTCAAAAAGAGCATAAAACATTTATAAGAATTAAAATATTTACAAAAAACACATGAAGCTGTCAAATTTAGAGGAATCGCGTACTGCGAATTCGCGTATATCGAGTATCGCGTACTGCGGATAATTGCTGTATTATGTATTCGTTATAGTAATGTAAGATTATATCCGGATTCGTTCAAATGATCCGGATCAGTAAATTGAGCGAGCGAAACATGCAGGGCTGAGAGAAATAAAGCGGCTCGAATGTGCCAAATGAGCAAGTTACCAGGTATCATTTTCGGATCACCATTCTTATCTCTTCAGATAGCAGATCAGACATATCTTACACGTATGTGATTCTTTATACCAAAACGAGAACCAGGTCACACTGCTCCGGGCTGACTCATGCTTTGAATTCGACCACCCATGTCTTTTAACCTTTAAGTTGGCAACCGGATACCCGGGTATTTTTTTTAACTTTAAACTGAAATAACTTTTGATTCATTGCTTTTATTGACCTGAAATTTTCCGTAGCCTCCCAACTTTTAATTTCTGATTTTTTGGTGCATACATTGTAATTTTAAACAGTCTGTAAGTATTTTATTTTGGATTTTTTTTTAACTTTACCACGTAACCCGGCGCTCTAGCAGCAATCGAACACGACATCGAACATGAAAAATGTATGGGATTTGACATGTTCGATTTGTTGGTTATCAAATCGAACATGTCAAATCGCATATATTTTTCATGTTCGATGTCGTGTTCGATTGCTGCTAGAGCGCTGCCTAAGTTGGCAACCAGCATACCCGGGTATTCCATACATTTTGTATGGAGAATGATGTTTCTCTTCTTCCTCTTTTCGTATTGTGCTTATTTCCGAGTCAAATTCAAGCGATTCCAAATTTCAATTTGACCGTTATTTTTACAATAAAATGAAAAAAACTTAATGAATAAATGAAATAGAAGAGAATATATGGTCGGCATTACTTGCTTACAGCATTGAAATATAGAAAGCATTGTTTACCTATGAAAATCGTTAATTTTTTGCATCAAAACGTGTGGAATACCCGGGTATGCCGGTTGCCAACTTACGTGTGTAAATCTGGTTGCCAACTCTACGGTTAAGGCGTTTATGCACGGGTAGCATATTTGTTCACAATGTGCTATTGTATGGAAGAATCTGCTCGCGAGGTGTCAATGCCATATAAAATTTGACACCTTCACTCTTTTGTGCTAATCGTGTAGATGCAGCTTTAGCGATATGTTTAGCGTATTTTCTACTCGACTATGACGATGAAAATATAACTGACTATCTCGTTCCCTCGTTAACACGTACTGCATCTCTTCGCTTCGTGATTCCTGTAATGTTTTGGGTCCCTCTCACGATTTTATTCACCGTTTCTCATATATTTTTGTATATTTTTCTCATAATTTTGGTATCGTCCTATTGAACATCTATACAATCCAATTTAAAAAAATGGGTAGCGCTCAATAAATCGTGGCAACGAGCTAAAAAACTATGGGAATTTGTATTTGTTACAGGATACGGAAAGGCGTTTCTTCAATCTGAAATCATATTTGACACCAAATCTAGATGGGTTCAACCTATGTCCAGTAAGCTGTACCAGCTGTGCTAATATAAAGCATGCATTTATTATCTAGCATTTTTTAAACTTTTTAGATGCAACGACCATTTTCGGTCAAAGCCTTCCTGTACCACTAATAGGCTTGGCTATCAGTAACTTAAATGCCCATAGCAGGATAATCATCCCAGCGTATGGGGGCACGATCCATTCGCGGCTTTTACCTATGCCGATGTTATTGAGTGGTACGTGTTGACGATTGTATCACGAGATTGACTTATTATTTGAATTTCACTTACTGTTTAAAACAAATAGTTTTTTTTACATAAACCGTTTACAACATCACGGCACTCAAACGGTTGTCGAATGGAACAGAATGCTTCGAATCGAATGGCTAAATATTGGAATCATGCCGAGTGCCAAGATCAAGTGGATATCGTGGCATAAAAAATAAATACATTTTATTTTTCGTTGTTCATACTCGCATATTATAATACATCTTTTCCAACCCGTTCTGTCATATGAGTACAGATTTAAATTTTATAATAGTTATTTGTCTAGTTAAGACAAGCTAAATTATAACAAAAAGTATAATAGATGTTACAAATTGCACCATAATACCAAATGCAACACCATTTTTGGCTTCGCTTATCACGATTTTTATAAACGATACGCGACGAAGTGCGACGAATATTCCTGTGAGCATGGGAGAGTGCACAGGCAACACATACTGTGTGCGAGAAAGAGTGAACAGAGTGACAAAGCCGGTTTTTTCAAAGAACGGAACGCACGAACGACAGCACCTTGCTAACAATAGCTGGCATCGCGAAAGAATTGGTTTAAAATTAACAGTCGTTAAAAATTAACCAGAGTCGTTAAAAATTGCTAGAATTTGGCATCGCGAACGCATTGAGTTCATTTGTTAATTTTAACGACTGGTCCTATGCCGTCGTTAAACAAACGACTGTCAAGAGCGTATGCGATACAAATTAACAGTCGTTTAATTATACTGCTCGATTTTTTTACCCGTGTTTACCTATATCCCAAGTGACATTTGCTCGAAATTGTTTTTCCATATCTGCTCGATTAGTACTCGATACGCCTGAAATTGTGGAATTGTGTGTGATCAATTGTGTTGGAAGCGCTAAGATTTGGTGTGTTCGTAAATTAAGCTTTCTTCTATCGATGGATGATGCCGTCGAGCTCATTTTACATTCATAGCTTTGGTATTTGTTAAAAAACAAAAGCGAATTTTGTGTGACATTATTTTATAAAAAATCGATATTATTTAAGTATAAAATGGCTACATGACCAACTATAACGATAGGAAACATCATTTCCGATCGAATCTAGAAAAAAGCAACGAAAAAACCGCATCACAGTTGATTTTACCGGACTTTTTCTAAATTCCCTTAAACTGGTGCAGTTTAAGGGAAGTTAAAGGCTCCAGTTTAAGGGAATTTGCTCGAATTCCCGGTTATTCGTGCTAATAATATTAGCCGGCATCGCGAATAAATGAACACATTTTAACAGTCGTTTAAAGTTCATTTTGGTTTAACCGAGTTCATTTGTTGTTCATTCCTGTTAAAATAAACGACCGTCAAAACAGTTAACGACTGCTCGATATCGCATATAGGCAAACACGGGTAAAAAAATCGAGCAGTATAATTAAACGACTGTTAATTTGTATCGCATACGCTCTTGACAGTCGTTTGTTTAACGACGGCATAGGACCAGTCGTTAAAATTAACAAATGAACTCAATGCGTTCGCGATGCCAAATTCTAGCAATTTTTAACGACTCTGGTTAATTTTTAACGACTGTTAATTTTAAACCAATTCTTTCGCGATACCAGCTATTATTTGCAAATAAATTTACGAATAATTTGTAAGACTTATCCCATAATAATAAGTGAACTAAACACATAAAAAGTATAGAAGAATTGATAAAAATACGTTGCATACATAATAACTAAATAACAAATAAAACATGTCTTGCCATACAACTCCGCAGATCCCGGTATCGTCAATGTGTTCACGTATTGTTCCGCAGACTTGCGATTGACTCAGGATCGTTCTTCGTCGTTCGGTGGTTTTGAGTACTTTTTGCAACCTCCTGTATTATATTAGGGGAAAGCAGAGCAAAATGGACATGGGAGGCAAAATGGGCATCATCTAGTAGTAGTAAGATTTGTTTATAGAGATTTTGAGTCTTGCGACTACATTCATCTCTTTGCAGGTAGATTATTGCTGTGGAGTTGGGTTGATTAGATTATATTTTGTTGTATAGGTCTGTGTCTTTCAGAAATTTGAGGAGGTTCTTTTGATGGAGTTTGTTATAAGATAGAGCATCATCAATGTTGTTTGAGATGTTGTATTCTATGCGTTTATGTTCGTAACCACGGCATTCAACCAAAAGGTGTTTGACGGTAATGAAGACACCGCAATAG
This sequence comes from Anopheles coluzzii, assembly GCF_943734685.1. NCBI lineage: Eukaryota > Metazoa > Arthropoda > Insecta > Diptera > Culicidae > Anopheles > Anopheles coluzzii. The sequence continues at coordinate 20,277,501 of NC_064669.1, forward strand.
CTGCATAGTGGGGGACTGCTCTTTTCCATTAGATAGCTGTGGGTGAGGAGTGTGTGACCTATCCGTAGTCTAGACAAAACTTTTTGGTCTTTTCTAGAGTCTGTATCTGGCCAACCGTTTGTGGATGTTTTGATTTGGCGTAGAGTCCGACTTGATGTGGTGTGCCATATTCTTTGCCATGACGAAGGAACGATGTTTTTGCTGAGTCTGATTAGGTCTTTTTTAGATAATTCATCATCTTGATTAGTCGATTCGACTCTTCCCTTGTAAGATAGGCATCATCTATTTAAGCATTATTTCACTACAAATATACTTTCCAAAGCTCAAAATGTATTCATTAGAGTGTTCTATGAACACCATGTATGTTTCTTAACCCTTACATAACAAATAATCAAGAAAAATGCAAATTAAGATTGAGTAGTGTATTGATGTAGTTTTTTTTCGAAAATAAGCTTAACACTAGAACCGCCGATGGGACTTTTTTGTCCCATCGCACTCGGAAAAGGTGTGTTATTCCGCTTGCCGTCGTGACAAACCATTGAAATTTTCTGACTTTTATTTATTTTGAACGATCTTTCGAATGTGCTAATAAAAATAATTGTATTCCATATGGTTCTTTAAAAAAATCATTTTTATCCTAGAACCGCCATATGGGACATTTTTGTCCCATAAGCAAATTTAATTGTGATGGTTGGCATCCCTGCTGTCAACGAGTGAGGGGTGTGCTTCTGCAAGTCTGGCAGCACTGGCGTGTACGCATTTTGTGACAAGGCATGTCAATACGAATAGAACAATAAAAGTGCGCGAAAGTATTTAACTACATACGTGCTTTTACTTTTGCTTACTACGTGCTTATGTTTTCGCTATATACAATCGGCTAGTCCATAAAAGCATTCTACCGTACACTCTAGCACAATTTTATTAGTAGCACTGGTTCGTCGTCTTATAAAGATTTATTATACCTAATTATGGAGTTTATTAATTATTTTACCACATGAAACCCTTAGGAAATAATAAACATGTCTAAATATGTACACATAACGAATGGGACAAAATTGTCCCATATGGCGGTTTTAGTAAGGTTGAAAAGTCCGGCGGTTCTAGTGTTAAATCAATGTCACAGGGATGCGTGGCAGTTTTACATGATATACTTTTAAATATATGATATTTCTGTACAATTCGTGCCCCGCGTGACAAAATAGTTCCTCGTAAAACATCAACATTTATTTAACAGTTTTTCATGTTTTAAAGTTAATTTCATTTTAGGTGGCAATTTTAATCCATAGATAAATGGTGCAGGCATACAATAATGTAAGAATAATTGTGTTTTGTGGCATATTTAAAGGAGTATTCAGTAAACTGCTTAACATGCCCATTTTGCCCCGTTTTCCCCTACATAATCGCGCTTGAGATATCAAGTGCGAATGCTACCTTACAGGGTTTCACACTTTATCTCAAGACCGCGGGACCCCTTCCCGAATATGTCTTAGCCAAAGCCAAGATTGCGGTATGATGCTTGAAATCGTTGATGATACCTGAAAACGTTGATGATACCTGAATTCATCGGATGCAATGCTGAATCTGCGGCACATTTCTCGAAACACACTGGTCCGCGCCGAGGACATGCGGTCGAATATTTGTTTACACGGATAACCTTTAAAAAACGTAAAAAACGAAAGGGATAATTGAGTTTCTAATAGACTGATGTACACAAAGGTTATCCGTGTAAACAAATATTCGACCGCATGTCCTCGGCGCGGACCAGTGTGTTTCGAGAAATGTGCCGCAGATTCAGCATTGCATCCGATGAATTCAGGTATCATCAACGTTTTCAGGTATCATCAACGATTTCAAGCATCATACCGCAATCTTGGCTTTGGCTAAGACAGATTCGGGAAGGGGTCCCGCGGTCTTGAGATAAAGTGTGAAACCCTGTAAGCGTTATGACGTTCCAAAAACAATTGATGCGCTTGTCCTGTAAAATGCTGCAGTTGCGTTAAACGTTGTTACGATTGTGACATCAAGTAAAAAATCCTGTAAATATCATATGCGGGTTCATAAAAAGCAGTATTCAGTAACAGCAGTATTAAAAGCTCAATTTTAACACGAATTTCAAAACATGAATTAAATTATAAAAAACTAACACATGGAAACGTTTTATGCAATAATCATTTGAGTATCGTGCAAGTTTATCGACGACCAGCATACAAATTGTAGAGAACCTGGTAAACTTCCAAAAAATCCGGAATGAACTGGGAATATAAATCCCTGGTTTGGGTGGCCCTATTAATAGTATATAAACTTTTACAAGTAATAAAAACAACGTTAAGAATAAAAATACTTTGAGAGGTATAATTATTTTGCACACATTCATCAAAATGGTATCGGCTTTTTGATATGGTGGTTCGTAACTGTCGATAGGATATGGATGATGCAACCCAGTTGAAGAATATTTCTTCTGACCCAGGCTGAATATTTAGCTTTCTCTAGCTAAACCCATGAAATCGGCCAGTATAGGATTGGGTGGTTGCATTTTGAACCAAACCTTAAACGTATGGTAAAATTATTATAATTTTGTTTTGTAGTTTCTACAAAAAATGAAATCACGATAAATGCATACTACGAGTCTCACGTTACACGAGTGCTTCGGATCTTTTATTTGCAAAGGTGGAGATACTTTTGGGAGGTGTTTTCATTGAACACACTAAATCATAATAATGTGTGCCGCTGTCTCTCATAACACGCTGTCTCTATTTGCCATGCATTAATGTTCTCTGCGTTCTGTTTTGGAATCCTGCGCTTCTGTTTACAATAAAAGATTCGAATTATATCCGATGTTTTGAAAGTTTTTAGAGCAAAAAAACATTTTTATCCGGACCAACGAAGAAAATAAATGTTTTAAGAAAGCAACACTAATTAATTCGGTTATAAACGTTCTTAAATTCTTAAATGTGTCAAATTGGGCATAGCCGACATGCACAGAATATGATTACGGATCTCCGAAATGGAGATCGTGGTCGTAGTTCTTTTATGAGTTTGGTTTATAAGTGTGGACATCTGTTAACAATAGCTGCGTCAATAGATCATACCAGATCTGATTTCTCCCAGGGCTGTTACAGTTGTAGCCCCTAAAATTTGATTCTAACACACCCCTTTTTCTCTCAAAGGCACCAATTTTTGACAACGTGTCACAATTTTTGTCTCGAAGGCATCAATTTTTGACAGTGATCATCAAATTTTGCCTCTAAGGCATACATTTTTGACTGTGAGTCAATCGCTTTATTTACAAAAATAAAAGTAATTTCTAAAACTGTGTGTTACGGAATTATTGAAATTAAGTTAAGTAGTCAATAATTTCTTTGTTTTAATTTAAAAAAAACCTATTTTGGAAGCTTTTTTTAGGCCTATTTTGGAAGCTTTAAATGGTTGACAAAAATGTAAATTTCAAGTCTAAACAATGGCTTTAGGATTTATAAAATTTAACTACTTTTTTTCTCAAAAACTAATCAAACTACACGGTTTTTGTATTTTTTATGTGATCTAAAACTACAATTGTCAAATATCTGCTCATTTGCCTTGTAAAATTATAATGATTCTTACAAGAGTAAAAAAAGATAACTTACAGGAAAACAAACTTTTCAGTAAAATAGTGTTTACAGAACCATTAAGAATAGTTTACTACAGTTTCATGGAATTAATCATTGTTGAGTAATTGGAAACGCTTGTTGTTTGTTGCTTGTTCGAAAAAGTTACGAAATTTTCCTTTTGTAAGACATTATATTTTATTTTCTGCACAAAGCTACAGCATACCGCACAAGTCCTATCTTGCCGACTTCTAAACAACGTATATCTGCCCGTCTGACGTTTTCACCAGTGTCAAAAGTGACACACAAACTAAGGTTATTTAAGTGTGACGTGTGTAGCGAGGTTTATATAACTAGCGAGCTAAATTCAATGTTTACACTTTCAAAATAATACTTTATTGATGCGTTGATATTCGTAGTGCGCCTGTAAGTGCCTACCAAATCAACTATTTGCACAACACGAACAAGCGAAGATCGTGTTTGTTTTGTTTTGATGTTCGTACCATCTTGACAGGTCGATATGACCGAATGGAATGAAACTTTGTACTGATTTTGCTGATCGAATGGTATTCAGCTAATTTCTTTGCTGAAAATCTTTATAATAGTGACAACGAGAAAACGAGCATTTAATAAAGTGTAGAAAGCTCTAATGAAGGAACATATGGAAATTAAGTGTGAATAAAAATGTCGTAAAATGCAGTTTTCTCTTCTTTTTTGTTGGGTTGGGTGCTATTTGCACGCCCTTGCATGGTCGAGAAGGGCAAAATGTGTGCGCACGCATCGGCCACAGTTGTGTGCATCGTGTTATCCTTATTTCGCCGCCCTTTAAGTAAGAGTGCCTCGGCAAAGGAAGCAGGAAAATACGTAGTAGTCCCACAGGACATCCATCATTTTCCACCTTGTTTTTTCTTTCATTTTTGCTGGGCGAAAGTTGGGGAAAAGTTCCCCTCTCATTGCGCAATAAGGATACCTAATCCACATCTCGCAGTGGGTCCTAATAGCAAGGATGAAGGTGGAGCCAAACAGGCTACTAATCACGCTGCAAAATGGTTGCCGGTTTTCTCGTTCGTTCTCGTTTACTTTGGTAGTTCGACAGCCACAAACGAAATGATAGTTGGGAAAGGGGAGAAAGAGAGAGAGTGAGCACGCGCGCGCGCGAGCGCGAGAGAGAGAGAGAGAGAGAGAGAGAGAGAGAGAGAGAGAGAGAGAGAGAGAGAGAGAGAGAGAGAGAGAGAGAGAGAGAGAGAGAGAGAGAGAGAGAGAGAGAGAGAGAGAGAGAGAGAGAGAGAGAGAGAGAGAGAGAGAAGTTAGTGCAAGACGGAGAAAGTATTGTTGATAAAAGCATGCATATGTACGTTATTTGCCCATACTCTTCCACGGTGAAATGGGACCGGTAACCGCCCCGATCTGCCGGTGTATGTCTCTTTTGGATTTTGCTGCTGCTAGGTTGTCTACTTAGGCATTATTGCATCAACGACGGTCAACGTTAGTCGCGCGCGCGCATCTCTGCCATCTGTGTGTAGCTCTAAGCTCGTGAGTTATTCTATTTGTTTGTTGCTGCATTTGTTGTTAGCATTTATTTGATGTTGTTGATGTGGTTCTAATTTTTAAACACACAAAAATCGAAGAAAATAGCATGGCTATTTGTATTTGATTTGCCTTAAAGTCCATTGGATTTGTCGTTTCGCAGAGCTTAGTGATAGTTGTTGAAAGTGGGTGAAACCGTACGGTACGTTAAATTCCGCGTATAGTGTGTGCGTATGCTGTGTCTAGTATTCAAGGTTTTATCAGTTGTCTTTCATTTCTCACAGAATTCTCTCGAATAGTTTTCTAAAGAAATAACTTTCCTTTTTGTCAATATTTTTACATAACATGCATGTATTTTTGTGTACAATCTCTATCAGTTGGGTGAAATAAAAAAAAAAACAAAAATTTACGTCTCAATAAATTCAACGTCAAGCTACATATCAAACCTTCAGCGGCACAACAACCGTATTGCCATCATCAACAGGATAAGTGGAATAGTAACACAAAAAAAACATGCACACACAGATGCATAACTAAAAGCATTCTAAAGCTTTTAGAACAAACGTGAACGCACCTTTAGGTATGCATTACGAAGAGAAAGAGCAATTCGTTGTGCGTAGTGTTCATCTTAGTGCAATCTTAATTATAGGATTTGCCGCTCTTTTCGAAACGCTTGTCATACTTTGCCATTGAGGCACACACACATCGTAAATTTGGTCTTTCAGTGCTAAAAACGCTACTTATTAGCTCTACAATCCTTAATATAATTTAAGCGAAAGGTATTTGAATACGTTATTTTTAACATTAAGAATATAGAAACATTATACATTTAACAATCATATTCACATCATGTATGGTATAGCGCATTGAATTTCAGCGTTTCTTACAATCACAATCTTGTGTCCTATCCGAGCTTGCAAAGTAATGTGTTTGTATTTGGGTACTTGGGTAGGAATTCTAACCAACGTTTCCGATTATTTGATTGGTGGAATCCTTGGAAGCTTTTCGAGTAAATAGTATGCGCCAAAATTTGCTAGTGGGATAATGCGCAGCACCACAACCTACACTCTTAAAAAATTTTGCCGAATCTCGGTTAATTTTTGCCGAGATCTGTACAACTGAGATCTCGGCAAAGATCTCGGTTAAATTTCTGTTGCCGACATCTCGGTTAATGTCATTTTGTTTTGACGTTTAAGTTTAACCGAGATTTTCGGTTAGAGCAAATCGTGATTTCGGCTAAATATAAAAACATTTTATTTTTATTTTAGTGATTTTATTTGCGTATGGGGGTTTTTTTGTAAATGGGTTTTTTTGATGTGATGGAAAGCGTTGGGACAGGCGCCGCTGGTACAGGCACGGTTCTGTAAAGCGGGCAGAGTGAAACAAGTCTGAGTGAACCCTTTTTAGATTTCATGTGATCGAGTGTTGATACTTACCTCGTGTAGGTGACCGGAAATGAATCCTGGAAGTCTGAACGGTCTGGCAAAGGTTGAACCAACCGGATTAGCTTCCATATCTGATCCTTGAATAGGGACTGCTCCGAGCGACGCTCTGAAGAGCACCGGTTGCGTGCGCTGATGGAGTTTCCTAGCCCCAACCCCGTTCCATACCCGTGCTAGATCGCACGCTACTGATACTCAGTTTTTTCACGCTGAGAGACTCATTTTCACTTATATTTTTACACTTTTAATTTTACATCACAACACCACTCCGAAAGGTTTTCGTTTCATTAGCACGAGATTAACAGAATGGCGAATGACAGATAAAATACCGAGCATCGGCTAATCCAAACAGTAAAGCTGAAATCTCGGTTATTTTGACGGATTATCTCGGTGACAGCAGTGTTAACGTATGTGCTCGGCATGTTGTGTTGCCGAGTTTCGGTTCAAATATTTATTTAACTGATATTTCAGTTTTAAATGGTACTGATTTTCGGCTACTGGGTTTTTTCAACTGACATATCAGCAAGAATCGAAAGAGCCGACGGATTTCGGCAGTTTTTTTAACCCAGGTCGTGAAATATTTTTAAGTGTGTAGCTAAAGTTATTTTACCCTACGCTTTGCTTGCTACTCCGGTTGCCTCCCTTTCTCTCCGGTCAGTCTATCGTTGTTTTCCATGGGGGAACCGCGGAAAGAAGGAACATGGCGCATGCATATTTGTCGTAACAAGTGTGAATTCAAGTAGCAGGCGCAGGGACTTTACTGGTTCTTTCCGTTTCATTACATATTCTTTTAAATGAAAATGACACTTTTTATTATAAGGTTGATACAAAAAAATCCAATGTATATATCCTGCAGCAAGCAGTACAAATGACAGCCACAAGCGTCTTGTCTGTTGGCCCAAGGAGGGGGTTTACTGGGTAAGAATCCCATGTCCCGTCAACACGGGACAACGGGAGGCTTTCGAAGATTCCCCCTCCTTGTAAAACAAAAGACATAGAACGGCGATCTATGACGGCGATCAAAAGACGGACATAGAACGGGCGATCGCTGGATGAGAATTGCCAATAACGATACCATCACATATGGTCAAACGGCCATCATTTGTCTGGAGAATATCGGTAACGGAAAGCCGGAAAGAGAACGAAGACAGGCTATACGAAAGAAGGATCTTCGCATCTCAAAGCGCGGCTATAAATACAAACACGTTGCAGCGACAGTCGCTTATTGATTGTTCATCGCTTACTGGTCGTGCTTGCGTTGTTTCGGATTGTGTGGTGTTCGCCAGCCAGGATACAAAGGGAGAAAAACTTTGCGCCACGTGTCAGAACTTTTGCAATGGGTTGCGATCCTTTGAGACGGATATCAAATTAGTGACAATTTAGTACGCTAAGAGCTTCTATAAGCTTCTATAACGATACGTTTTTACGATCTGCGTGTGCGTTTAATTATGTAGTGGTAAATTTGTTTGGACCTTGGTGTGTATTTCAGGGAAAGTCATTTTTGTGCTCTCGTTCTGATAGTGTACTCTGACGTGTGAATTTAGGCATAAAAAAGTGGAATTTAAAATATGCAGGTATAATTCAGCGAGTGTCATCTCAACAAGTCAGCGCATGCAGCAGCATCTATCAAAATCGACTTCCATCCACCAATGCTAGCAACCTTTAACCAGCGCAAACCAACTGCCAACTGTCAATCATTCACTAATAAGTTCACCCTCACCACTCACTCAATAGTAGTGCAAGAAGAGTCGCCTAGTGGTGCAGGAGTCAGCTAGTTCACCATTGTTTGGATTAAAAAAAAAACTGTCAGTTAGATTTGCATCTGATTTTTCAAGTGGAGATGAATACTCAACCAGGGCGGTTTTCAGAACGCAAAAATCGTATCATATGCTCAAGGCATTTCTTGCGCGCAAATGTTGATTTGCTGACAATACTCATATGAACGGAACGATGGAGTATCTACAGTTCCTGGGTGAATGTAAGCGCGGATAAATACATCTTCTTCCAACCAATTTTTGTTTACTGTGTGGTCTGCTTTAGCAATAATGTTATAATTAGTGCATTCAGGTTTGCTGTGATCGTGCTATTTCTTGATAGTAATCCTCTTCACTCCTCCGGAACTAACAAGTAGCGCATCTAGCTGTTATGTCATCTGATTTGCTAATCCTTCTTCACATCAACTGCGTTGCTGGAAATATATATAATTGTAACACTGATTGGTTACAGAAGTTTACGGTCCAAATGGTTCCAAAAGTTCGGACGAATGGAATGTAATGTACTAAGCTGTAGTTTTCTATCTATAATTTTTGTTTAATTTGTTTGCGAGCTTCCCCTGCCGTTCGACAAAGCAAAGCGGTATTTGTTTGCAAAACGCCAAACAAATAAAAACAAGCGGCGATCGTTGTGATATCGAACAAAAGGACAACTAAGGTGAAGGAGGGAGGGGATTGTTCCTTGAGCATTGAAAGTGATTTCACAGGCAAACATAAACAAAAGCCATAAAACAAAAGTCTTCTGTTGCACGCGTCATAAAAATCGATTCATTCGCTTCAATGCAACCGTCGCATGTTTGTAAGCAAATTTGTACAATGACAAAAAGAAGCTAGCTGATGCAAGCGTCGTGGTTGGCAGTAAAAATGAATGAAGCTATTGCCGTCCTTTTTTCCTGATCCGTGCTTATAATTCCGCTGCGCGTGCTAGCAACGATTTTGCTGTAGGTTTTACGCGTTTACTTGTTGATTGTGCACTTTAATGAAAGCAAAATTGATCATGATGTGAAGCAACTTAATTGTTGCTTGTGTAAAACGATCTTCCTGCACGGAACGTCGTCGTTCAATGTCCAATTTTTTTTTTTTGCAAAACATAACATACACGTTGCTAGTTACTTAGAAGTAATATTTTATGTTTTGAAAATTCGTTAACTGATTAATACACCATTCTTCTAATTGGTAGGTCTATAAAGACCTATACAAGCTTTCGATACTTAATGAGAACCACGCTAGATAGTCAGTCAAAGATTTCTATGGAGAGCGGTTCATTCTAGACTTAAACCCAAGACGGGCTATCTATAAAATCGTGCGAGTTGACGACTTTATCACGGAACCGCCCTTACATAAATTTTCTGGGTTTCAGATTGATCTCATATTGATGTTTATTGTTGAATAGTTTATATTGTTAACATTAAATACTAAAAGGTCATCTAATGTAAGTAGGAATATAAAACTAAGGTGAATATCAAATATAAAATATAAATATAATAATAATATTAAAATCTTCACTAGTAACACCATCTCGCTAAATTTTTTACCAGCAAAAGTCGTAAGCCGGGTCGAGAATCACAATTATTGAAAAACGTTGAAAACCATGAGAATAATGTTCATAGTGAGAAAACCGATAGTGGTGTGCACAAGGTCGACAACCTACTTACGTGCCACTAGCGTATATATACAGGGTTTACTCAACACTGTGATCTTCATTTCTAATCCATAAAGTCCCAATTCCACATTGTTATATGTATGCCAAATGTACACAAAGTTACCAACGACAGATCATTCTAGTTTCAATTCACCAGTAGCACATTCACCAGTTTCAGCGTGAATCGCAGACCGGGTTGATAGTCAGTTCATTTTTAGCGTTTTCTTTACTACCGAAACGACATCTTCACTACCGAAATGTAAGAAAAATGTAGGAGGCACCGCTATGTAGTTTTGTAGCAGGTTTTGCTGAATTGTTTGCCCCTCGAATTTCTTTCAGTGGCATATTTTTCTTCCAACTTTTCAGAGCATATTTGATCGCAATCTTGAAGCTGTAAGACAAAAAGCCGTCGAACTTTCACATTGAACCATCGAACCAGACCTTAGATCATGTGATGTGCACTTTTGGGAAGCCCAGCGGAAAGGATAAAAATAGAATGTGGGACGACTAGATGATCGAAAAACGCTGGAAACCATCTGTAATCTTTAATAAATGAGTAATGAAAAAACTGTTCATTGCTTATGGTGTTGAGCTGTCTAGAAAAAAACCTGTAATATAATAGCTGGAACAATTACTTACTTACTTATCCGGCGCTACAACCGCTTTGCGGTCTTGGCCTGCCTCAGGAGTGTCCGAAACCGCTCACGGTCTCGCGCCTTCGTCTGCCAGTCCGTTATCCCGGCCTTAATGGCGGACGCCTCCACGCCATCTTGCCACCTCAATTTGGGCCTACCACGCCTCCTCTGTCCTTGTGGACGGCCTAAAAAGACTTTACGGGCTGGGTCGTCCGTTTCCATGCGTATAACATGGCCAGCCCACCGGAGCCTGGCGAGCTTTATACGCTGTACGACAGTGAGGTCGCCGTACATCTCGTATAGCTCGTCATTATAGCGGCTCCTCCATTGTCCTTCCACACATACGGGGCCAAATATCCTTCTGAGCATCTTCCTCTCGAACGCGGCTAAGAGGGTTTCGTCAGATTTGAACAGTGTCCATGTCTCAGAGGCGTATGTGAGTACTGGTACTATATAGGTACTATATAGTCCCAGCTTCGTCCGTCGCGACAGGTTCTTTGAAGTGAACTGCTTTTTCAGGCTGTAGAATGAACGGTTGGCAGCCAGCATCCTTGCGCGCAACTCAGCTGCAACAAGCTGGAACAATATGGTTGGCCAATTAACAACTCGACGGCTATTTCAACTCACAATTTTATCTCTCAACTCAATCTTATCATAAGCTCACAAATTTATCGATTAAAAAATAAATCTTATCTACGGGACAGACTACAACTTTTTACATTCCCTCGATCGTTAGGATTTTGATAGCCGTGTTTCGTTGGTTGGATGTTAAGAAAACGCTTTCAAGATTGCAAGCGAACGGTTGCAGGGAACGGTTTACACAAATCGAGTTTTGTCCTGGCCGAAACTGTTAACCGAGATAAAGATTTTTTTTTCTTTCTATAAGAAAGTTTCAACGAAACGTTTCTTAATAAAAAAACATAGGGCCGGTGGCATGTGGTCCTAGTGTCGTGCAGCATAGGAAAATAACATAGCATGAAAAGGTGAAACGATTCGCTGCGTGAAGAGTAGGTGTGTGACAAACTGTTACCATAGCAACTGGGTGGGTGAATTGTTGAAGAAGAGATGGTGTCCTGGATCCTGGTTCGGATGCGGGCGTATTGCGCGCTTTGAACATGAAATATTTGGAATCTCGTCGACCCGTGCCATTACGGAGAACAGTCTCGAAAAGCAACAGAGACACGGAATGAGGACAGACGTCCGAGTAGTGGAGAGGTTATACGAAGCAGAAAATAAGCAGGAACATGAAGGTTGATAAGGGCTGTAGGGCGCAGCACCGGGGCGGGTTTCAGATCGTCAACCGAGCAAAGATCAAAGGAAAACTGCTTTCCACCCTCGTTTCGTTTCTCTTCCATTAGGTGCGGGTAATGGGAGGAAGAAAACACACAACGAGAAAGAGAGTGTGAGTAAGCGCACCGTTGAGAAGGGTACGATTGTTTCTCCCATCCTTGGCAGGTCTTTTAGAGCTGCACGATGGCTGCACGAATAAACATTATTGCATGATGGACAACGTGTTAGTGCTGCCATTTCTATGGCAATAGCACGTTTTTGAATTGAAATTAAATTCATAGTGAGTTTGTATTTGAATCATAGCAAAAGCTTTAAAAATCGACCTTAATTAAAAAAGGGTATAAATTTGTTATTCGGAAGATGTTGTTGTACATCTTTCAACGCATCTACTGCACTTGAGCTCTGAACATTTAAAGCGAGTTTATATAAAATTTGCATAATAAAAGTTTAATTTGCATGACTTGGATACACACGATTTAATAGCAACACTCGCATGGGGAGTTTTTAGCTGTCGAATGTGCTCTACTGTACTTTGAACGAGGAGCATATACTTGATTCTCACCGTACAGTCGATTTTCCAAAAGGTACATAATTGGATAATTGCTGGATGGCCATAAAAAAAACTCTCACCCAATGCCATACGTGTGCAGTGATAATTAGAACGGTAGGGCGATAGCCCTTAATACTAAAAAATCCCGGAAGTGGTTGGTGCAATTGTTTGGCAAATTGTATAACACGACATCGTTGTATTTCAATTATCGCTTTGGTACAACTGTATTACTTCCCACAGTCACAGGGGGAGGTCAGTATCCTTGTCAGGCTTGCATAAATAGTGTGCTCTGAGAGACCAAAGGCCTGGGAGACAGACAACAAATCGACAGAGTTATGTCGTGTGTTTGGGGGCGCTTTATGACATCTATCTTTCCGACTGCTGAAATATTGATAAGAAGGAGAAACATCGATGGTGTATAATTTAGTGTCAAGCCAGATGCAATTTTCTTCCCCACAATCACCCACAACTTACATGACTTTCAATGACATAATCAAATCGATATACTGCCTGTAACAGCGTTTGTGTCTCCAGTAAGTGATATTTCAATCTTGAACATTTATGTGAAACCTCAAAACTGGGCAGTACTCCCTTCATAATAAACAACCGATAAACTCGAAATTCATGTTGTTCTTATGTGAAAAAATAAAATTCTTTGAAGCTAGTGACAGGGAAGATAACTAGCTTAAAAATATGGGAACAACTTCGGAATATATCGAAGCGATGAATATTATTCATTTGACGCGCGCACCCAACTCGCTGAAAGCAATATGTTGATCGGCTTTCCTTTTATCCGCTCATCATTTTCCTCTCTCACAACCCATCCCATCACCGTGCGCTTTTCTCTGTTCAAACACACCAGCAGTTACAGCCAGGTTCTGGGTGGGTGATTGAAATGGTTCGCATGTTTTTGCCACGTGTACTCCCAAAAAGAACAGAAAAGGGAAAATCAAGAGGATGCCAGAGGGAGGACGACGGGATGTTGTCGAGCCACATCCAGTTGTCAGACTTTAAAGGACTGCGCTCACTAGGGTAAAGCGCGCGGGAAGTGATGAGATGGAAAATACGGGAAACCCTTAATTTGTAAGTGGGCGCGCGCGGATGCTGAACACACTCGGGCGATGTCGAAAACTTCAAAGAGAATCCCTAATCACGAAGATGTAGACAGCGCGGGGGTTTTGGCGGCCATTTTTGCGCGGGAAACAAATGAATTTTTGTGTGCTTGTTGTAGGGCGAATTGCGGAACCTTTCGAAATAAAGAGAAACAGAGAGAAAGATACAGATGATACAGATAAAATAGAGAGAAGAGAGAGAAGAGAGAGAAGAGAGAGAAGAGAGAGAAGAGAGAGAAGAGAGAGAAGAGAGAGAAGAGAGAGAAGAGAGAGAAGAGAGAGAAGAGAGAGAAGAGAGAGAAGAGAGAGGAGAGAAGAGAGAGAAGAGAGAGAAGAGAGAGAAGAGAGAGAAGAGAGAGAAGAGAGAGAAGAGAGAGAAGAGAGAGAGAAGAGAGAGAAGAGAGAGAAGAGAGAGAAGAGAGAGAAGAGAGAGAAGAGAGCGAAGAGAGAGAACAGAGAGAACAGAGAGAGAACAGAGAGAAGAGAGAGAAGAGTTGCAGACTATTAAGGATAAAGAGATTACCTGAATCGCTTGGAAATCGTTGTGTAGTTGCATTATAATATTCAATTCGACGATAAATAAGCGGTAGAACTGAGCTAAGATTTATAAGCAGATTATGAGCGGTGCCACCTTCTCTCTATAATCTACCTGCCCAGACAAAAAAACGTCCGAACGGTGCCTGCTTATGGTGTTGTATGGGTGTCTTGACCGCACGCCTCAAATGGAAAGTGCAAACACCACCATACCCAGTTTTATACCTCTTCAAACGTGTGCCGGTTTGAGTGGACGCTGGTAAACAGAACACCCCATCTTTCTCTCATGCCGTTTCTTTGGGCTAACTACTTACAACATTATGCTCGTTTATTTGTTGACCGTTGTGTATCGCATAACTTCGGGCGACTGATAAGATGTTTTTTGTAATGACCTTCAAACACGATTAAATCGTTTTTTTGCTCTGCGTTGTAATTTAGAGAAGCTTTTTTGCTGGAGTTCTTTTATGGTGGACACTGTCTGGATGGATAACGCAACTTAAACTTCGTACATAGTTATTTTAGCAAGTTTTATGACTTTTAAAGATAAAGCTATCTATCACTTAAGTTTCCTAACAAAATGAGTTTTTTTATGCAGCACTGCTCGATAACGGCACGACAGGAATTTAAAACGAGTTCCACTTTGTACTCGTCTCGTACACGTGCATGTTTTTGTCTCCAAGGGATTTGCACACGTTTCCGCTGCCATCAAGCTATACGGGGCGTGTTATACACGGACACAAACGTCCCAAGCAGTGTGAGTTCTTTTGTAACTTGTTGTTGTCTCTGTGTTGTGTTGTGTTCTTAGGACGCACTTACTCTCCGGCTTCTAAAATCGGCTTTATCAGACTCCGGTCGGTCGGTTTGGTGTTGCGCGGGTGGTTGCTCTTTGCCGGTTCTCTTTTTTCGCTGGCCAAAGTTTTCCTTTGATCTTTACAAACCTTCCTGCCAGCTATATAGCTTTTCATTTCCTCTATATCAACACGTCCATCATCCCCCTATTGCCGCGTCTACCTTCTGCCGTCTCTGCTGCTGTTAGCTTCTCATCCCCTGCGCCAATGAAGTGGAAAATCCGCATCGTTATCTGGGTGAGTGTCTGTGTTTGTACTGCCATTTGTTGTGGTAGTGGTTGTTATGAAGTGTACTGTTTTACCTACAACTGGCACAGCTGTAGGCGATAACTTGGCGTTAGTGTGAACTTTAAAATAGCCAAGAATAAGTTAATCCTGACAGTGTTTCCGTCAAAAACAGGTACGAAATCCGGTTGAGTTTTGGCTTTCGTTGTGCTCGCTCAAAAAAGCATTTTATTAAGGCGCCATCGACAATTAAAACTGTCCGTCAACAAAGTATCTTCTGTTGCAGAACATTATTCTATTTGACATCTGGCTTTGTGTATGGAAAACCCCTGTTTTAATTTCGTGAAAAAAAAATTGTCGCGTTTAATAAACAAGGACCCTCTCTCTCTCTCTCTCTCTCTCTCTCTCTCTCTCTCTCTCTCTTGTGTTGCTAATCGAACGCACAACAATTCCGTGATGCTTTTCACAAATCAACAGATAAGTTGATGGGAAGTAATTAATGCTAACTTTGCTTACCGTGAAAGTAGTCAAACAAAAAACCTTTGGTAATGACAGTGTTCTTTTCATGTTCCCTGTTTTAATTCTACAGATACTCGTGTCTTGAGACTAGTTCACGCGGCAGAGTCGTTTCGTGTCATAACATTCGTGTCATAATCGTTTCGTGTAGTAATTGATATATTCTCATTACGGCTTCGTTGTCCATTATGTGACAATCATTATTCAAATCCGTTTAGTTTAATATTTAGTTTAACATGAAGAACGTGCAAATTTGCCTTATTTTTCCCTCGCATGTAGAAATCATATTAATGTAAGTACTATGTAAGAGCAGCCGGTCTCGTAGTACAGTCGTCAACTCGTACGACTTAACAACTTGCCCGTCATGGGTGCAATCCCCAAATAGACCGCGCCGCCATACGTAGGACTGACTATCCTGCTATGGGGGGGAATCAATTAGTCACTAAAAGCCAAGCCCACAAGTGGGTACAGGCAGGCCTTGACCGACATCGTTTGTTGAGCCAAAGAAGAAGAAGACGACTATGTAAGAGCTTGCGTTGTTGGGCTTAAAAAAAATATAGTTATTGATTGTTCAGCGTTCTTTTTATTTAAAGATAATGTTTAATTACGATGCTCGGTAGCAGCATCTAGTGTTTTGTGTACATATTTTATAAATCACATCACGATCATTAAGCATATGAAAATTTAAAACGTTGTGAATAATGAATAAGCTTGAGTGTGGTTAAGTGTTCATTGTTTCTCGAGTCGGTGGTCGCACTTGAAGCTTTTAGTTTTTTGCTGTATGATTTGTTGAATACGTACCAAGATACCATTCGAAAACACTTTGTTGCTTATGTAGTAAGATCCGCCTTATGAATTATCTAGCGAAAGAGGCAAATGAGACAATGCTCAAAGTCTCTGTAAAAAAACTTGGTTTGTTGAATGTCCTCCTTCAAATATGCTTTTGTTTCTTTCAAATACCTTAGCACACGTTTTAGATGTGTCTAGTAGTCATCAGTTGCATCACTCTGAAAGAGAGTAAGGTAATTAACTGATATTCTAATATCTGGACGAAACGTTATTATTGCGTGTTGGCTTCAAATTGGCTTGTAGGTGTGTTAACAATGGTTTGCAATCTGTCATACCATATTTGTTTAGCAGATCCGTCACGTACTTTAATTGAATTATTTTCATCGTCCTAATGAAGTCGCTTGTTTCTTTCATATCGTTTATTTAGATTTTTTTAAATTATTCGTTACAACTACCAGTTAAATTTCCTCCAAATATCTTAATGTCAAAACTTTATCATTGACTTACTCTATCCTTCGTAGCATTTCTATTTTGTCGTTTTCTTGGCTGAGTACTATCGTGGAATAACTGAATTTTTTGATGACTTCAAAAGTGCGTTGACCTACCGGTCAGACTGCATTGTTATTCCATTGTGCCTGTTATTTACTTAAACATGATTGGTCCTTATTGATGTTTGGTCCAAAATTCTTGGACAATTGAAAATTTTAACGTCTGTGGATTAGTGTGTATGCACCTACATGTCTTGAGTCGCCTAATTACCCTTTTTGGCCAAGTAGCTAGGTACGGCAATATTTTAGCTACTGCTCAGCTTTTCCGGGATGGAATCTGCTCATAATAGCGCACCATATCGCTGTACTTAACAACAACGTGTACATTTTTATAGCTCCGCTCTCATGGAATATAATAGCACATTTGCAAACATTTCTTCTCTAACTCTATGATCATTTTTTCAGCTTTGCGGAGGTATAAATATTTTACCTATTCCCAAGTGCTCCTTATTCGTTCCTAAGTGTTTTGAAAGGTTTTTTATTATGGTTGAAAAACTTAAATTTTCTGCTCAATTTCGCTTACACAACATAAAATGATTTAAAAAATAAGAAAAAAAAACCATTATATATGAAATTCGCAAAAATGCCTTCTGATACTCTTGCCTCAAATTTTGATATTCATATCCCCCTTTTTAAATCCAATTTGTTAATAGGTAGTGCGTTATCAACATCGTTATTATCTTATTTATCTGCAATCCACTTTTCTCTGTCGTGTGCTCGATAACTTGGTAGACTTCAGTTAGATAATTTGTGCTTTCATTTCGTTGATACAACGATTTGATGCTATAACTTAAGCCTTTATTATTACATTAAACAAGATACTTGCTGTACTCTTAAACATGTACTGCAACAGCGAAAGGAAAAGGCATTAAAAATGACTAGTAGTAGAATATTTAAGGATTATCGTCATGGTAGTGGGGTTCGAAATTGAAATTAGATTTGTAACATGCATCTAATGAAGGTTTAGAAGCTGAAACCTGCCCTTTAAACTACGTCAACGAGGTTGATGGTGATGATGGATGCGAGAACCTGGGACGAGCGGTTCTCGGATTCAAATTCGTCTACGAATAGATGCAAAACCCTTTGATCTCTTGCTTTCGACCCTTTTCGAATTCATCGCTAGCTGAATAGGCCGAGGTATTTAATTTTTCCCTTCCCAGTTCCCCGAAATGTATAAGCATTTTTGTTGTTTGTGGAAGTATTTGTATGTATGCGTTTGTATGGTTGTGTTTCGTTCCAATCCTTCTCTGTGCATTAATACTACTATCAACAATTGCTCAACCTATTTGCATTGAATGTACACTTCTATTTTCAGTTATTATTTTTAATGTATTGAAGTTATTCTACATAGAAACACATAATTGTCGTCAATCTGGAGTATCCATTCTGTGTATGTGATAGTGCAGTCAAATCGTTTGATGTTGGATGATGTAGTCTTGGGTCTGTTTAGCGATGATGTGAGTACTGCTGATGGTACGTTGGCTGATAATGCCTGTAACAATGAGATGCTGTGTGTAGGTGTTTCAATTGTTATGTAAATTCGTGTCTCCATTTTCCCGTTGAGTTTTAAAGTGCCAGCTGGACTCATAAAGGTGCCGTTGCGTATTACAGCTGTGCTAGTACAACGTTATAAATGGTTCCTTTTTGTATACACAGCAAAATAAGACTGCTGAAAAAAATCTATTAAGAGTGATTGCTTCGTAAAAAACAAGATGTATACTTTTTCCCCTGGTTTCTTATTGTGCAAAAGGATTATGTTAGATACCTGTGTGCAGTTGTTAATTTAAAGTCCACATTGTTGTAAGCAACCACAATACAGGGTTTACCTAGCCAATCCGGCATCGTCAAAGCGTTATCGGGCGACGTAAACCCTCGATTGGGCACTGTCATTCCTAATCGGGCCTTGTGAAGTATGAATCGAGTATAGTACAGAATGAAAGCGGCCTACTGTTGAAGGTGTCGAATCGGTAGCTCCGGTGTGTTTGATCTATTAAGTTGTTTAAAAATATGTACTTTGCATGTTGTTTAACTTAGTGCTTATTATTTTAAAATGTTAATCTAAATGAATCACCAAACAAATTATATTATTTAAACAATATAAAACCGCCTTGCATTGTATGGGCTTTACTGAAAGATTTGTAATAAGGTGTTATGTGTAGATTAACTTAAATAGGCAATATTCTTACAGATTAGCTAAACCACAAGCAAAAAAGCTCTTTTACAGCTCCAAAACAAACAAAAAATCCGGAGCAAGCCGCTTTTATTGTTGACTATGCCCGATTCATACTTCACAAGGTCCGAACAGAAATGACAGTGCCCAATTGTGGGTTTGCGTCGCCAAAAAAAGTATTTACGGCAAACGATGACGCTTTAACGATTGGCCAGGTAAACCCTGTAATCGTAATCGGCCCAGGTGTGCGCAGATGTATGAGATGAGAATAATAATTTCCCATTAAATAGTGTTATTTACAATCATGTGCCGATGTCGTGGTACAGTCGTCAACTCGTACAACTTAACAACATGGCCGTCATATGGTTCAAGATCCCAGTGGACCATGCCTCCCTATGCTCATGCAGATAAAAAAAGCTGCTGTGCTCCCCACTACCAATGCCATTTTCACAGGCTCTATAATCCAAAAACAAACTCATGTGCGGTGGCTATAAGACCAGTGAACAAATTATTAGCGGTTCCATAGAGTTACAAAAAAAACCAATAACGCTCAAAAAAGCAACAGGCGCCAATAAACGGCCATTTCACCCTTAAAGAAAATGCAGAAAATGTTCATGCCACTTTTCGCGCGAAACGAACACAATTTCTCTCACATCATTAGTTCTTCACGATGCGAACGTTTTAGGCAGCCTATAACGAGGGTCGCGTCCACTTCACCCAAACCATGGCAAGAAATATTGTACACAAACTGACTCACAATAAAAGAGAAGAAAGATAAAGATAGACAGTGTGGGAGAAAGAGAGAGGTAGAGAGAGAGAGAGAGAGAGAGAGAGGAGGAAGGAGGGAGGAGTGAAAGATCCATCGATGTCGTATCTTACCACCATCATTTGTGGTTGATTTTGAAGATGTCTTAATGTCAGGGCCGCTTTACCGCTTTCATCTCGGGAACTGAGAACTTGAGTTCTGTCTCGGAGCGTGCTCTCTCTCTCTCTCTACGTCCTTCTTTTGATGCGCAAGGATGCAATAACGCCCCAGGGATATCATCATGTTGAAAGAGACAGTTTACTGTAGCATATCTTCTTGTCTTGCTTTCTTGGCTGCGTTTTAGCATCTCTAATCAACGAATGATCCGTTCCCTGTGTAATCCCTTACAAATAGTACTGATTATGTTTGCGTATAACAAATAGTACTAGTCTAAGACACAACGACCACAACAGAAGCACACCAACAAAATATATCTGTTGGTCAAGAAAGATGTGTGTGTAATTTCGTTGATTCAAGATAAGTGCTCATTATTTTCGTTAGATGTCTCGTGAAGGAACCCAACCGAAACGGAAGTTTTTGTTCAGGTCGGGTAATTTCGAATTTCCGTAACGCGTCTAAAGTGTCCTTGTTGGGGCAGGACCAGAAAAGAAGCAGTCTGCCCGGAAGCGCATCACCTTAGAATTACCCGCCCCTACCCATTTCGGAAACTAACTACGATAAGATTTGTCATCTTAGTATACATGGTAAGGGGAAGTAGGAAGAAGAGCTCACCTGTTTTTTTATGTTTGGGGGACTGGAAGCTGTTTGTTTGTGGGCGCCATTTGTGTCGTCGTGCCTTCACGTGCATAAGGGTACTCCGAACGGCTCGATCCACACGGTTATCGTAAATCCGGCTCAAAGGACCAACAACTGAAAAAATGGCTTTTCTCGCAGCTTAAGGGGCTATTTAAACGATTTTTGTTTGTACATTGTCTTTTTCCATGTTGGATGTGGCTACCTAATCGTGGTTGTTTCCGCTTCGTTTCCTAATCCTGGTGCGGTGCCACATTTGGTTGTCCCAATTTAACCAAACTTAAAGAAATTTCGAAATTCAAACAAAATAAAAACAAAGTAAACATATTAGATAGACTGTTCCCTTCTTCTGTCTCTCCTTGTTAGCCCTGTTAGCTCAGTAATACAAGACTAGTACACCTTTACCTGTGCTGGAAACATTGTTCTGTGAGCAAATTTCTATTTATTTTATATTTGTTTGTTTTGTTATCTCCACCTAGAAACGAAAGAGAGATTGCTGATGAAAATCAGATAATGAGCCTAGAAATGATGGGGTTTAATGTGGATAATTCGCGATTGCATTATCCTTTAAGGCTTCTTGGGATTGCAATTGGGTTGCATGGGTCGGCAAACTTCTCTACTAAAGGGGAAATTGAAGGAAATTTAAATGCTTCGGGCCAGTTCTATGACATACGCTTGAAATCTCTTATATATGTTAGGCCCCAAATACACGAAGCGCTTTTCCGCGTCGGTAGAAACGTAGAAATGCTCACGGTGATGGGTATCTCTGCGGAGCTGTTATACGCGTTTCCGCACCCATAACGTAACAGAGCATAAGATAACAGAGTACATAAATTGTTATGCCGTATCCAGCACGCTGCACTTAATTACGTTATTTTACCTTCTTTACCTATTTTACCTTTTTTATTTTCCTATGGTGGTGGTACAATTGTTATCTCGCACGTCTTAAAAACATCCCCATTATTTGTTCAAACCCCATATGTAGAAATTATCTGGAGAATTTGCCAGAGTGCTAATCAAAATTCAAGAAATGTCTAATGTTAACCTATCGTGTTCTAGATTTCATATCTACTCCCAAAAAACATAACCCGAACACGAATAATTTCGGTCGTTATGCGAAATTTGACTCGTTAAAAGGGGTATTTGTTTCTTTTTCGTTATGTGAAAAACTATTACTAATCGTTATAAGGGGTACTCGTTATAAGGGTTTTGTATAGGTGGGCATGGCCGGGTAGGTTGTTACGTTAATAATAATAATAATATTAACAATAACAATAATAATAACAAGAATAACAATCATTTTTTTAGTCCAAACGATTCAGCGCCAAATATTCACACAAAATCGGTGTGGAGCTGATATGTTGGGGATTTAATTGTTTTCTTCTAGCCTGGTCCAGTATACAGTGATCATTTGCCCGCATAAAAGAATTGTTTGTTAGGTTTTGCTTAAAACTATAATAAGTTATTCATTTTGATAGAACAAACTAAGACAAACTCAAATGTTACGGCTATATCTGTCTGTCTGTAAGTCTGAAAACGTCAGATTTATTGACGGCCATTGTTAATAATTGAAAAATAAAGAGATAAAAATGGGTTATTTGTCAATCAAATATAAAGTGTTGTAGATTCGTCGTTTCTAATCTGATTTTGATGAATAAGTTTTGGATATATAATGTAACAAAATTTGTAAAATTTGGTTATTAGTGGATGTCACTTGTAGTAACATATTTCAGGAGGGGTTCTTCCAACGTTAAAGTTTGTTGCACTTGGGCGGGCGGGTGATCACTCTGGCCAATGCATGCATCTTCTGGTATCCCGTAGAGCAGCAACCTGATTCCTTTGCTGTTTCTTCTTTTCATCAATGACGCGACGATGGTCCATCCGGCTGATAATCATCTACTGTACGCGGATGACGCGAACAATTTTCGTGTTATTCGGGGACCAGAAGACCACGCCCAAATGTAAACTTTCTTGCATGATTTCCAGTGTTGGTGCAACCGCAATGCTTTATCTCTTTGCATAGATAAATGTAAAATTATGACTTTCAGCCGTTCTCGGTATGCGTCATTTTATGATTATGCGCTTGATGGACAGTCCTTGGTGCGAAAACAATGCGTTAAGGATCTAGGAGTATTGCTTGATACGAAATTATCATTTAAGGATCACCTGGATCACGTAATAGCCAGCAGCAGTAGAGTGCTAGGACTAGTTATCTATATGACTCGCAAGCATGTAGCACGTTTGGAATCAATCCAGCGCAAAATTACGCAGACTAGATGTTTGCTACCCGTGTTACCCCGGGTTAGGCGAGCGAATACCGAAAGCCAAGCTGTCGTTCATCGCGGGATTTCTCGACGGCCCTATTGACTCTCTGTCACTACTGGCCATCAACCTGTACGTTCGTGCCAGGCCGCTTCGGACTCGGGCTATGTTGGCTCTCGATGATCGTAGAACACAATTTGGCTCCTCTGACCCGTTCCTACTCATGTGCCGCGCTTTCAACGCTGCCAGCGACGCTTTTGGTTTTTGCTGACTGAGTTTAATGATCGTGTTTCTGTTCAACTGATAATTTCGGTCCCATAGTGTGTATTTTTATGTTCGAAATTAATTCATCCATTGTAAAATATTGTTAAAATGGTTCGAGAGGGCATTACTGTTCATCGATTGATAAATAAAGATAAGCATAAACATGTGGGACTGTTTTTTGATTGTGCAATTAGGACCCAGGGCTATTGTTATTGTGTCTACTGTTTAGTTCGATGCTGGTTGTAGTTGAGTGGTCTCTGGTCAGTTGCTCCATCTCAATGGCATTTTGTGGGGTGATCAGTGTTCCATAGTGGTGCGGGTCCTGGTGGATTTGATAGGCGCATATAGCTACCGCTATTTCAATGCGGTCTATGGTGTTTCGTCCAGCGCACTATACAATTAGAAGTGTAAACAAGTTTCACGAAAGGCAAGTAATAGCGAGGAGGAAAAAGGGATTAGGAAGGTGAAGAGAGACAGGAACAGTAAGGACACCTCGGCTATCTCGTCCTAATAATATCAATGTATCCCCGTGCAAATTTACAAATTTTGGTTCTGGTCTTGTTTTTTTTCTTGCAGTGTCTCATAACCCGTACAATTCGTCGGACATGCCGATGCCCTCAGCAAAGGAGCAAACACTGATGTGGCAGCAAAACTCGTACCTCGGCGACTCCGGCATCCATTCTGGTGCCGTTACCCAGGTGCCGTCGCTTAGCGGTAAGGATGACGACATGGAGGACGATCCGCTGATGTTCGACATGGACCAGGGTTTCTCGCAGAATTTTACGCAGGACCAGGTCGATGATATGAACCAGCAACTGAGTCAGACGCGCTCACAGCGCGTCCGAGCTGCGATGTTCCCGGAGACACTCGAGGAAGGCATCGAGATTCCGTCGACACAGTTCGACCCGCAGCAGCCCACCGCGGTGCAGCGGCTGGCCGAACCGTCCCAGATGCTGAAGCACGCGGTCGTCAACCTGATTAACTATCAGGACGATGCGGATCTGGCGACCAGAGCCATCCCCGAACTGATCAAGCTGCTGAATGACGAGGACCAGGTGGTGGTTTCGCAGGCCGCCATGATGGTGCACCAACTGTCCAAAAAGGAAGCGTCCCGGCATGCGATAATGAACAGTCCGCAGATGGTGGCCGCTCTCGTCCGCGCGCTCTCCAACTCGAACGATCTCGAGACAACCAAAGGTGCGGTCGGCACACTGCACAACTTGTCGCACCATCGCCAGGGTCTGCTCGCGATCTTCAAGTCGGGTGGAATACCGGCACTGGTAAAGCTGTTGTCTTCGCCGGTCGAGTCGGTGTTGTTCTACGCAATCACCACGCTGCACAACCTGCTGCTGCACCAGGATGGCAGCAAGATGGCGGTCCGTCTGGCTGGCGGACTGCAGAAGATGGTTGCCCTGCTCCAGCGCAACAACGTCAAGTTTCTTGCCATAGTGACGGACTGTCTACAGATTCTGGCATACGGCAACCAAGAGAGCAAGCTGATCATACTCGCGTCGACAGGTCCGAGCGAATTGGTACGCATCATGCGCTCGTACGACTACGAGAAGCTGCTGTGGACGACGTCCCGCGTCCTGAAGGTGTTGTCGGTATGCTCGAGCAACAAACCGGCCATCGTGGAGGCAGGCGGCATGCAGGCACTCGCAATGCACCTGGGCAATCCGTCCCAGCGCCTGGTCCAAAACTGTCTCTGGACGCTGCGCAATCTATCCGACGCGGCCACTAAGGTCGACGGACTGGAGACGCTGCTGTCAGGGTTGGTGACTGTCCTCGGTTCGTCCGACGTCAACGTGGTCACCTGTGCCGCCGGTATCCTGTCGAACCTGACGTGTAACAATCAACGCAACAAGGTAACCGTTTGCCAGGTGGGCGGTGTCGAGGCACTCGTCGGCACGATCATCAACGCCGGCGACCGGGAAGAAATTACCGAGCCGGCCGTGTGTGCTCTGCGCCACTTGACTTCGCGTCATCCGGAGTCCGAGTCGGCACAGAACGTTGTACGCAACGGCTACGGGCTGCCGGTGATCGTAAAGCTGCTCAATCCCCCGTCCCGCTGGCCGCTCATTAAGGCTGTCATCGGGCTGATCCGCAATCTAGCCCTTTGTCCGGCGAATGCGGCACCATTGCGCGAACACGGAGCAATTCATCTGCTGGTGCGGCTGCTCTTCAAGGCGTTCCAAGATACGCAACGGGTAAGAGAGAGATAGAGAGATAGAGAGGCAAAATTGTATCATTGAAAACATTATTGTTAGCATTATTGTTCATCTTGTTTCACATCTTTTGTTCCAGCAACGCTCATCGGTTGCTTCGAATGGATCGCAGCCGCCGGGCGCGTACGCCGACGGTGTCCGCATGGAGGAGATCGTCGAGGGTACGGTCGGTGCACTTCACATTCTCGCCAAGGAGGAGTATAACCGACAGGTCATCCGCTCGCAGAACGTTATTCCGATCTTCGTCCAGTTGCTGTTCTACAACGACATCGAAAACATTCAGGTTCGTGTCTTGATAATTTCCTTGCCTTCTTCTAACTCCCCGCCATGAGCGAGACAGCAGGCGGCTTTGGAATGAATGCTATTAAGTGAAAGGGACGATTAGTGTGCTGTACAGTGGTGTAGAAGAAAATGAAAGGCATCATTCCTCATCTGATTGTGCAGACTGGCTGTGATTCTGCGCAGAAGCAAAATTTTTGAGTTTCCCCTCCATAAGCGTAAAAAAAATCACTAAAAGGCGTGGCTTTAGGATGGTATCCCCACGAACTACATCTTAGAGCTCTAAAGGATACTCCACCGCTCAGAAGATACAATATTTTGTATTTCTTCGTTTTTCCCGACATTATCTCTGTCCAGAATTTCTGATGTTCCTGTATGCTGAAACATTCCTAACTGCATTGTTTTCTGATATTATTCTTTTAAAAAAATAATTTTAGCGTGTGGCCGCTGGTGTACTTTGCGAGCTGGCTGTCGACAAGGAGGTGGCCGAAATGATCGAGGCTGAGGGAGCTACTGCACCGCTTACCGAGTTGCTCAACTCGGCAAATGAAGGTGTCGCCACATACGCCGCAGCCGTACTGTTCAAGATGAGCGAGGACAAGTCGATGGATTACAAGAAGCGCTTCTCCAGCGAGCTGACCACCTTGCCCGTGTTTCGCGACGACAGCATGTGGAACAACGGCGAACTCGGTATTGGACCGGACCTGCAGGTCAGTAGTTTGGGAGCGCCCTGGTGTGGGAAGAGCGTTATGTGGGACGTGGATTCGTTCGTTTGCAAATGCGACTTTTTTCCTTTTTCGCAACGTTTTTCCGTGTTTGTATGTGTCTCTATCTTACAACGTTACTGATTAATAACACATATATGCTGTGAGAGGTAGGAAAGGGATTTAGCGAGATACTCCGATCGCTCATTTTACTCGTATTTACTTTACCCATTACGACCAACCGCTTTGAACGTATATATGTGTGAGTAAGTCTTTGTTTCTCTCCTGGAAAGTTTATTCTCCTTACCTGACAGGTTTATAATAATAGTTTTTCTTCGTATTATTGTACGAAATGTTCGAAAATGTTAGACTATTCTGTATGTCCCTCAACAACACAGAGGTTCCGCGACAAATATGCAAATGCACCTGCGGAACAACTTTAAGGTAACGCATAAGCAAAACGCATTGATACCAGGGCTATGGGTGTGCCAAACATAGTCATATTAGTTTCTAATCTCAAAACTTCGACACTCCGGCTCAAAGATACATTTTTGTTTTTAGTTTTCATTCCCGTTGACTATCTGGAGTTTTAAAACATTAAAACGATTTGAATTTATTATGATTGTTATAAAAGGAAAAAAGCATGCGCAATCTAACGATTTTCGAGAGGCATTTATTGTTTAAATTTAATTTGAACATTGTTTTCTCCTCTGCCTCCGTTTCGTCCGTTTTTTCCTTGTTATTCTATACATATTTAAAACACTTTTTCTGTACTATAACTGCCTCTCGAAAGTCCGTTAACATATTATATGATTCGATCCAAAATTACATAACTCCGTCTTCTCTTTCGGATAGTTTGAGTCTAAAGCAATTTTTATCAATATCCGTTATTTCTCTTTTTCTCTTTTCCCTTCCACTGGTTTTCTCCTTTCTTGTCTTTTTTCTCTTTTTTTTCTTTCTCTCTCTCTCTCTCTCTCTCTCTCTCTGTCTCTCTCTCTCACACACACATGCACTCTCTCTCTCTCTCTCTCTCTCTCTCTCTCTCTCTCTCTCTCTCTCTCATTCTTATTCACTATTATCCCCTTTTTTTATTTATTTTTGTTTTATTTATTTTTACGTATAATGTTTTTTGTGTGTTCTGGTCGATGGTTTAATATAAATATCTTCTGTTATTCATCTTTTAATAATTTATTTTGTTCATTTTTGTGTTTTTTACTTTTGTTTCATGTACTTCTTCCTACTGCTCGGACTTTGTCGGGAATTTTTTACTGTGCCTGGAACATTTACTCACCTTCATACGCGTGCACATTCAATTCTATTTTTACATCATCATAATTATATCTTCATTTTACAAAACAATAATTAAAACGTCCTGAAAACGACATTTCCGGCTAATCGTGGATTGGATTGCGTTACGGCGAACCAACACCGGAAAACACATGTGCCCCCTCACAAACACACTCGCACTCCTGGCTGATTGGCTGCTGCTGTTATGCAAACCCGAAAACCTCGTCCTGGCTCTCAACAACATTGGCGCAATCTACAAAATCATCATCCGTACTGCTAATGTGCCCAAACCGTCCATCCCGATACATATTTATGCACATTTCACGCACATCATAACCGTATTTTATCACATTGATCCGATGTCCGTGTATGCGTTGGTATGTACACTACTCTGGTGTTGTTGTATCCGCCATATGCAAAATTCACAAATCTCTCGTCATGCGGATTTGGTGGAATGGTAACTACGGTAATTGCCGGTTTACTGTCGTAGGACATCCTGTCCCCCGAGCAGGCATACGAAGGTCTATACGGACAAGGGCCGGCGAGCGTACACAGCTCGCACGGTGGCCGTGCGTTCCAGCAAGGTACGTAGTACATAATCCACATTTAACTATCTTGGTTCATTTAGCTATAGCATTTAAGTCAATCACAGAGCAGCAGCTTACCACTCATTTACTAATCAGTTACTTTGTGGTCCAAAACGGCAAAAACTTACAATAATCGACCACTAGTAATAGGTACATCCTCGCTGGCTTGGTTGTTGGGGGAGGTGAACTAATACTAATTTACTATGAGCTATTTTGTATACTAATTAATCTTAAAATATTGCCAAGAAGTGTGCTTGGTTGCTTGGTTTAACTGAATGTAATGTAACATAATCTTTACCTCTTTTCACTGTGCTGTGCCGTCTACATTGTTTACATTTTTATTCAGTGTGAAGATAACACGTATTTTTATTCGTGTCGCTACTCTACACTACCTCAATGTATGTACAAAATTGCTATAGTACCCTAAAGTATTTTATATCTCTTAAGGACTTGCAAAATTAAATGGTTTATCCAGTGATTTAAGGCTGTTTTACATCTTCACATTTTACATCTGAATATATATTGTTTATTAAATTTCAAGAAGTGAAATGCTTGGTTAATTTACTTAAAAAAGCAAGTAAATTACTATCGATTAACGTTTGCATTTAAAAAAAGTACAAAAATTGTCGATTTTTCATGGATTTATCTTCACCCGTTCTGACGGAATGTTATTTGCACTTTCAATAATAGTCAACAGCCACAATTTGAATTATATTTTTGCCAAATTCTAACCGTGATGTACAAAAAATTGAAGCAACATCGTTTTGAACCTTATGCGATAAAAGAACACAAGACAAGAATCTCCATAGGAAGCTGAAGATGAATTTCTATAGTTAATAACTACATTGCTGCGTTCGCTTGGCCGGGAGGTCAATGCAACATACCAAATAATGAAATAGTACATGAGAAGCATAGAACATACATAACAGGAAGCGGGAATCGCGTCCACTGTTTTCGCAGTGGCAAGCAATGACGACGCAATTAAAAGTGAACATTTTAGGAGATGAGGCGGCTAAGTCTAGAGGTGACGCCCACGCCCTAGTCAGCAAACTGTTTCAACATCCCTCAGCAGTGTCCCATCGAGAATTTCTGGATCAACATCGTTTGCAAAAGATATATTCCAACAATTTTGTAGCGAAAACTGAAGAGAAATTGATAAAAAAAACTAACTTAGAAGTGAAAAACATGCCTATACGCATGTTTTCGCTCACCATGGCGATAATTCCGGATAAATAACGGCAGCTAGCAAGCTCGTAGATTTGTTTTTGCAAGTAAGCTTCAATTATTAACTTTCAAGGGAAGTTTATTAAAAGCAATTATATGTCTTAATTTTTTTTCTTTAACCATAAAACATACATTTTTTCTATGCACTCGTTAGTGATCTGAAAAGGTATTACTTTCAAATGTCTAATGTCATCTAAGTTAAAAGTTAACTCTCATTATATTTATTGTTGCAAAGTTAGCAAAATAATGATTCTGTATATCTAACCTGTTGGCCACTAAGCGAGGAAATACTCAGGGCACCACAAGGGGCGAATTAAGCACTACGCAAACTAGGCGAAAAAGCTTGGGCCCCGAGAAAAGGAACCTACCTTCTGCTCACAAATAATAAGTTGAGTTTGCTATACAATCCTCAGGTTGTGGATCCCTTATACCAGGGGTCTCTAAACTACGGCCCGCGGGCCGCATGCGGCCCTCAAGTGCTTAAAATGCGGCCCAGATGACTTTGCCAGATTTAGAATAAATATTAGGTTATTTTGACTTTTTCAAAAGAAATTGTATTTTTTTTACATTTCTTAGACAAAAATCAAGCTTTAGTAACACGAATCTGTTCAAGTATCGTTAGTATTTTGTTATAAAAATGAGATTTAAACGTTCATTCATCAATTATAGGTAACATCAAATGGCCCTCAACATGGTGATTTTTGAAGCAATGCGGCCCGCGGGCTGAAAAGTTTGGAGGCCCCTGCCTTATACAAACCTTCAACCCAACACTTCAGTAAGGAACTACATTTGTGTGTCCGTTAAGGTCTTCCACTCGTCTTAATCAGCGGTTTGGGGCGCTACCGACGTCTGTCTTTTATCGCTACCACACATTCTGCGCACTAGATACGCTCGTTAGCGCTAGCTCTCCCACTGTTTCGTGTCGAACTGTCCATTGCTCATGCACTTTTCTATGTGAGTTATCTTGTATCTCTCTCTTTTTTAATCTATTCCAGCTAAACCAGCCTAACATATATCATCACTAAAAAGAGCCTCCTAGTAGACAGCGATCGAAAATTCACAAATATACGAAATCTAATGAAAGCGTAAACAAAAACTCATACCCTTGCGTGTAATCAACCAAATAGAGCACTATTGAAACACTCTTTTACAGACCCCAACTTTCCCGTCCGTCGCTTGTTCGATTTTATGGCAGATTGTGAGTTGTTGTCTAAAACAGTTAAGAAAAAATCAGCAATAAGTTCTAGTCACGTTATAAGTTCTTACCCTCAGTTTGGTGTCCTTTCTATTTTGTACCTTCCATTCCCTGTCGAGATAATTATGATCCATTGGCAGTTTTTTTTCGAATCTTGCACATTTTTGCATTGTTCCAGCAACCAAAAAAGCCTTCAGTGGATAAGTTTTGTGTGTGGTGCGTTCTATAAAGAAAATAACAACTACTAACAACAAGGAACATAAGCAACATCGCAAAACAAATTAACTAGATTATTTGTAATTTGTGTAAGAGTTCGCTTTAAATTTGGGTTTTTTATGTGTTTAATGTGCGTAGTATTGAAGTTAGCTTTGCTTTAACAGTTCAGGCTACTCCAACTAATAGTGAAGAGAAAAAAAGAAAACTCTTTTAGATGTAAATCTTACAACACAGGTATTGTATCGCAATACAAAAAACTGTCTTCTTCGGATACAGTAGCAATACAAAACGATGAAGAGTTCCTTTTGTCTATTAAGCTACTATATTTTATAGACAAAGACGTGTCTATGGATGTATGGTCATATTTCATCTTACGATTGATTAACAGCAGCCTGCATAATGTTTAGAGCAGCAGCTAGACACAAAACGAAGAAGAAATGAAGTAATTACTTAAGGAAATTACTATCAGAGATCAGAAATGTCGCTAGTAAGGTTTGAACAAAATGGCGCGTATACGCAATGTGCAATATTTGGTTCCGTTCATCCTGTTGTTTTTTTTTTTTTTGTTAAATCCACACCAACATTTTCCTTTCCGCGACCTCCATTCTACCTACCTTCCTTTTCACGACCATTGTCTTCGAATAGTGTTTTTGTTGTGCGTTTGAAAAAAGATCGACAGCGATACACACTGCCTGCAAAACATCAGATCGTGCTTTGGGATCGACAGCATCGACAACGAACCACAAAGACCGACACTATCACAGCTCTTGTTCTTCAGTTTGTGATTACGATTAACATCTGCCCCTTGGTAATTAAGTCGCTGAAACTACTAAGCAGGCACAGGCCTTTTTACTCATTTTTATAGCTTTTTCTTTTAGGTTCGTTTGCAATATTTTTTTTTTTGGTTTGCGTGCGTGTACTTTTCTAAGAGTTCTTTTAATTTTTCTGCATGTTGTATGTTTATATAGATAAAAGACCCTTTTCTTAAGACCTACTTCAATTACGGCGTTTTGCCGATACAATGATATACATGTTGACAGCTTAATTTTGCTTCAATGGAAGTTTTTTTTTTATTTCTCGCCGATAACCGTTTCATATGTATTAATTAAAATGTCCTGCATTTCTGAACTTGGACATATGATTGTGTGAACGCTTGTTGCATTAAAATTAATACAGGTTGGTAACGCAAAAGTGATACACTTTGTTTATGTCATAAAATTGAAACTATATTTTATTTAACTGCTGAATCGATGTCAACATCTTTAAGTAATAAAATTACACTGTACTTGGTTAAGTTATTTCACCCTAGTATTTGAAAACGGCCCGTAAACGCTTTATTCACAACACGCACATATTTATTCGGCATTTCGTCCCAAATCTTCACCAAACGATGCTTGAATTAGTCCTAACTCAAATGCTTAACGTCGTCGAGCTTATATTCCCAAATATTGAAGTCCAATTGCTTCAAAGATGGGCCATTCAGATGAGCTGATGAAATGAGGCATATTCTCCTTACACCCAGTGCTGCAAAATGTCATGAGTATCACGAGATTTTCACCAACGAAAACAATGAACATATCCGTGGTAGCTTGATGCTCATTGCTGCAATAAAAGTGCGCCATGACATGCTGAACACGACATGTGAATTCTTGAGTCCAACGCGATACTCTGACTGACAAGCTTAGCTTAATGCCGGAGCAAGCATTATCATGATTTTTTTCTGGCTGTGAACAGTGCTGAAAAATGCCACTGTTTCAATCATCAACACTCATGACTGATACGAAGCTCAAATCAGATCACGTACACAACTGAGATGATCAGTGACTATACTAAAACAGTTGGAGAATCAATCACATGCTTGGTGATATTTAGTTTAGCACCCAACTTTTGATCACTCACTTGGTCACGACATTGTTGTCGGCGATAATCGCGACATTCTTGGAATATACATGGCGCGTAGGCTCTATTAACAAAATGAGCATGCTTTCTCCCTCTATCTGTTTTGATTATCTGTCGGGACAAACAGAGCGAGAAAACATGCTCATTTTGTTTCTTGGAACCACTCGCACGCAATGCATATCTCCCGTGACCATCGCAATCAAAGTGGGTTTATTATACAGGTGGGCTTATCCCGAACAAATTGACAGCCGTACTGTAGAAAAATGAAAACGAAATGACAGGAGGGGATTCGATCATTTGTTGATGTATGCGTGTGAATTCCAATGGCTATTTTGGATGATGTGTCGTAGTGTGGGTGAAAAACTACGTATCACAATCGAATCCCCTCCTGTCATTCGTTCGTCCAATATGGCCTTCCCGCCAAACCTATAAGCCCACCTAGTCCCTATACCCACTTTGATCGCAATGATCACCGACTGAAAATGTCGCGACCAAGTGATTGAACACGAGTTAGTTGCACACAACGTCACCAAGCAAGCGATGGTCGCACCAACTGTTTAAGGCTCGCCTCTTATCTTCGCAGTAGAGCTCGTGACGCTGAGATGATTTTGTTTCAGTCGGAATTGGTCATAACTATGTCAGTGACATTTTGCAAAACTGATCACAGCAAAAAAAAACGTGACATAGTGACTGACCAAGCGATGGTCGCAAACATGTCATGAGCATGTATTGGTCCCACCAACCGTTCTGAGTATCACCTCTGATTATCACAATTGAGTACGTGACGCTGATATGGATTTTGTTTCAGTCAGATTTTTGTATGACATTGATAGTGACATTTTGCAGCACTGCTTACACCATTCCTGAACTATTAAAGCCTTATGGAACTGAATACTGTTGAAAGCAAAAACTGTCTTTTCCAAAAAGTATGTTATGTTTCAAATGGCTTTTCATAACGAATTACAAATAATATCCCTTTTTTATTCTTACGCCTCTGTCAATGAATAACAATGGCCCATATCGCATAATATTTCGATTACGATCGAAATTGAAAACCTGTACACAAAAATTCATTTTGAATGAACAAAAATCACTTCGGCAACGTTTATAAATCGAAATCGAATACAGCAATTATCTGATATACGATTTCGAACGAGACCGAGCACAATTGTTAATAGCGTATCTCGAGATTTCGCGCATAGCGGATCCCTATAGAAAAAGAGTTTATATTACTGGTTCAAGGATAAGAAAAAACGAAACAGAGTTTTGAATTAAATATTTTTATTGTAAAACACAGGTATCTTTTGCATAAATTCAATGCAACATGCGTTTTGATCATTAGTGAAATGCAAAAAGAACATAACATATTTCAAAATATTAAAATTTAAAAAAATCACACGGCGCTGTTAAACTAAGAGAATCGCGTACTGCAAATTCACGTAGGGGAACCTGGGACAAAATGGTAAGGTGGCGCGAAATGGTCACCTGCATTATTGGCAAATTAACACTGTTATGATGACTTCTAATGATTCATAAACATCAAAGACAATGTGTAAAGCCCGCATGAAAGTTTCATAACCTAAGATTTCAAAATAAGTGAATAAATCAACAAATAAAATGTTTGCTCGAAACGATTTAATTTTCACAGTTTCGAAAATAAGCTTTCGTAAGAATTTAACTAGAAGCTAGTCTCGTAGTCTCCGGTTGCCAACTCGTACGACTTAACAGCATGCTCGTCATGGGTTCAAGTCCCAAAAGGACCGTGTCGCCATACGTAAAAGTTTGTAAAAGTTTGTAAAATGTTTCACTTGGGGCAAATTGGTCGGTATGTTTTGACAAAAGCAACATGATGAGGATGTGGTATAAGCTAAGGTCGCTACAATATACTAGCTTTTACATAAATAATGCTGTGCTGTATATACATAAATATCGAACGTTTTCATACATATCGATAAGAAAAAATATTGACAACATTTGACTAAATTATTCAATAAAACACTAATATACTAAACTTCAATCTCTACCCTCACAATTCTACCAAAATGCAAGGGCTTAAACCAAAACCTGAAGTCTAATGTTGTGGTCCATTTTGCCCCAACAAGCGAGGCCATTTTACCCCACACAATATATTTTCACGACTTTTGATATTTTTTAAATTCATTTTTTTTGCTCTTATTATTTGTTAAATTCTTACGAAAGCTTATTTTTGAGACGGTGAAATTTTTACATCGCTTAGAACTATATTTTATTTGCTAAATTATTCACTAATTTTGAAATCTTATGTTATAAAACGTTCATGATGTGCTTTGCCAATAATGCAGGTGACTTTGAATATGCCAATAATGCAGGTGACCATTTCGCATTACTTTTTCCATGATTGTTTTCCATGAATAAGACATTGAAGTATCTATTGCTGTCAAAATAACAGTGTAAAGTGGTTTAACCAATAAGATACAAAATCCTTAACAAAATCCTTAACAGATCCATTTTGCCCGCTTTCTCTTATATATAGTATCGCGTACTGCGGATGATTGCTGTAACCAGTTTCGACCAGTAGACAATTCCTATATTAAACATCGTGCATTCGACAAATTTAGTCGACAATTGGTACCAAATATGCTCTTTGTTGATAGAATTCAAGGTAGTCAAAATCTCATGCATGACCTGTTTTTTTTTTCAATTTTGCATAAAGCCCGGCTTACAGTTCCTGTTAAATTGTTCGTAAACAGGCTGTATTTATTTTGGGAATATCGAACAAAAGAATATCACAGAAATTTGATTCATGTGTTTGAAATGCGGTGACAAGAAATTGAATAAAAGGCGGACTCGAGTACATGTATCACTTCTACGTTGCTGGCTACCCAGTGCATTCACGAATATTTTCGTAAACCACCTTTGTTTAAAATAGCTTGACTCTTGAACTACGGTAATAATTTACGGTCATATATGACACACACACACACACACACACACACACACACACACACACACACACACACACACACACACACACACAGACACAGACACAGACACAGACACAGACACAGACACAGACACAGACACAGACACAGACACAGACACAGACACAGACACAGACACAGACACAGACACAGACACAGACACAGACACAGACACAGACACAGACACAGACACAGACACAGACACAGACACAGACACAGACACAGACACAGACACAGACACAGACACAGACACAGACACAACATAAACAAAATTTATGTTACATTTGGTTTCATTTAATTGATGGTTTTTGTTGAACGTATCGTTTTTAACTATTTATGGTTTTGTTGTTAGATTTTGTATCTTTTAAATATTAAGCATGCTTGTGGTAGATTTAAATTTGTCAAAATTTCATGCAAATGTATCATGTTTTTTCATTTTTTTGATTACAAATAGCAACTTTAGAAAAACAAACTGAAACAAGCAAATGATTTCCATGAACTTTTGAACTTTTTCCATTCATCTTTAGGATACGACACCCTTCCAATAGACTCAATGCAAGGTCTGGAGATTGGAGGAGGCGGTGGTAGCAGCAACGGTGGTGCGACTGGTAATGGCGGCATGGGCGGCCAGCAGCAGCAGTCTGGCGGTGGGCCCGGTTCGGTGGTGATGGGTGGCGGCGGTGCTAGCGGCATGTCCTCGTCCGGTCAGCCAACCTCACCGTACGGTATGGACATGGACGTCGGCGAAATGGAAGCTAGCGAGCTGACGTTTGATCATCTGGACGTGATGCCATCACCGCCGCAGGACAACAACCAGGTTGCCGCCTGGTACGATACCGATCTCTAAAGGGCGGACATACTTTAGCAACGATCAACTTTAGCAGCGGATGTCGCACACTCACATCACAATGCAAACATGCAGGTAGAATGTTCGAAAGAACGAAAGAACAGATGAGGGCTAGGCGATCTGCGATCTAGGTGTAGGGCGCGTCTCTGCAATAACACTTCCATTGCAAACTGGGCTATATTTGGATCATTTTATTTTACAAGTACTAACATTTTTCTTTGCTCGATATAAGGCTATACCGAAAATTTACATTACGCTCTTTCGCACGCCGCGGGTGTGTAGAGAAAAGCATTATTTTATTTTTTGATAACGATTTTACAATATCTTTTAGCTATTGATAGCTAGTAAAGCAAACATATGGGCGGATTTAAGAAAGCACTTATTGTAATCTTTTTCATCCTTTTAAAAATATTTTGTGTGCATCTATGAACGTCTAATCCTCTCAACTATATGCTGGATATTTTTTTAATCATCTAAGGCAGGTCAATCTAACCCCATCACAGGTAAACCTAGAATACATTGAAATGTATTTTTTGAGGTTTTGCTACAAAATACAATAGAACTTTATATAAATTTGCTGGAAATTGTGTAAGGAATTAATTTGAAGGAAAAAAATATAATCGAATTCATGTAGCAAAATTATGGTACTCCCGTATCTATTAAATTGAGACAAGTGTTAGGGAAAGTATTTGAATGGAAACCTATGCATACACAAACAAAACGAATACAATTATCATTATGAAAGCAAACAAGAAAACGAAAAATATTAGTGCTTCCAAAAAAACGAAAACCAAGTTCAATTCGTTTCATCCTCTCTTTTTCTTTTTCTCTCCCTCTCTCTCTCTCTCTCTTTTTATCTCATGTAATCCTTCTTTTCTTCCTCCTCTTCTTCTCTCCCGTTTTCATCTAAAAAGAAGCAATGCTTTCAATGCCAGCAATTTTAATTTACTTATAATTTAAATACTACCAATATTTACATCCCATTTTCTTCTATATTACAATAATATATAAATATATGATTATCGCTAATTGATAAGTTTTACGAACAATGTGCGGACACAATCAGTCACACTCTCTTTCTATCTTTCGTCACATATTTGTACAATTTTGCACAATTTGTTCAATATGTTCCGGGTATCATTTATCAGATGCATTTGTCATAAACTCTCTGCCGTTACCCCGCTCTATGGGATATCTAACGCGTCAGAAGTCGTAAAATGGTGGCATGACGATGTCATGGAATTTTGACGAAAAGTTCTTTAACGAGTTTTTTTAACGAATTTAATTGTTGGGCTTAACCGAAGAAAAGCTTTGACAAATTTCAAGGTTCTATTCAAAACATGTCATAATGAACAGGAAGAACTAGAATAGAAGAAAGTTGTGGACGACGTGTTCTATACGAAGTTGATTCACTCTTTATTAACATATTTCATGTTAAATCATATTTCAAAAGAATAACAAATCATATTTCAAAAGAAAAAAACAATTCTTTTATTTGAAAAATAACTCAGTACAATTCATTTTCTCCGTCGCCTTCCAATTCAGGGCATTTCTATTCTATTCATATTGCCTTCTATTCAGGGCATTCTATAGGAAATGATTTAAAAAAAATGATAAAGATTGTGAAAAGGACGACGGATCGCAATTCTAAGGGTACAACACTTAAACGTATCCTCACCAATGCGGTGAGTTATCCCTTCCATTGTTTTTTTTTTCTTTTTTATTATAATTCACCTCTCCTCACTCGTTTGACTCATGAACAAAAACTTAGTAACAATATTGGCTGGTAATTTATTTCTTAATGAGGAGCAAAAATATCTATAACAGTTCGTTCCATCGATTTATTTAAAGAAAGATTATTCACATGAAAATGGATTGCTGAAAAGAAATAAGGGCAAGATTTGCTGCAATAGAAAAACTCGAGCGGGATGAGCGAATATGGAAAGATATCCGGTTAACAGAATAGAAAAGGACAAATCCATACATTTAATAAAACGGAAGTCGAGTAGAGCTATTTCATAAAAGGAAATGATGAAGCAACCCAGAGAAAAATGTATTTGTTGCAAACTTATTGAACGCAAGGATAGAAGAAGTAAACAGACCTAAACGCACCTTCCCATACACACATCCATAGAGGAGAAATGGTACGAAGTTATTATAGCAAGTAACTTTTTAGCGGTATAATCAATGTTTTATCATTCATCTGATCATGATCCCAAGATATAATAAACAAACAAACAAGAAGAAAATAAACAAGCAAGGAACCAATGCGAGTCAAATAAAACAGAGAAGAGAGAAACTAAAATAACGGTAGAGAAAAAGAATAGCATAAATATATCGGGTATTAAATAAAATTGAAGCAACAAAACAAAATAAATCGGAATGAGACAAAAGCAACAGCGAGAGCGAGAGAGAGACAGAGGGAAAAACAGGGAAAAACGACATCGCAGAACTGTCTCACCGGCACGGGTCACACGGAACATGGATTTTCGAAAGCGCCTGCTGTGTATCGCACGCCCCACTGCTAACTTGGTTTTTCTTCAGTTTTCAACTCAATTGCACATTCGCTAGAACAGGTTTCATGGTCCGCTTCTGCAATTGCTTGATTGCTACTGGAAAGATAAAAACGGACGGGGCTGAGCGATGTTGTCCTAAAACGTTGATGTTCCAGAAAAACGGGGGCTAGATTGGGGTAAATCATCATACGCCTTTTTTTACGTAACGACCTATGCGGTCATGCCGCCCTATACAAGATTTAGAGACTGATTGAGTACTACACAGTCAGATAGTCAATTCTTGCTACGGGCATTCAGGCACGTTGTTAAGTCGCGCGTTCCTTGTCAATGCCATTCATAAAAAACCTGATTGTGGAATATCTGGAGTACGCCTTAGCTGTTGATACTATTTGGGAGGTTGGAGTTGCATTTGTCGTTGCATTACCATTGACAGAATGTGTAGTGTCTTGTATCAGCCAGCAGCAATAGCGTTTAACACACTCAGAATGCGTGACGTGTGCATATTAGACGTTCAACGTTAGCGACGACAATTACAGCTTCTGGGTGATTTCTCCTCCCACGCAAGGGTGATGTTTACCGACACGCTCCCGTGCGTCCCTCCGCCGATGCACATGACTGCAAAATGGTCTGACTGATCGCGATGCACCTGCACCCTTGGAACACACTTCTTCCACGATATGCCACACGCGCCGGAAGTTGCAGTTGCAACACGAAAGCTGACTCGACCAGTTTGGTCGCAACATTGAAGGAAGAGCTCGGTACTGCTATGAATTCTCGGTTCCTACTAGTGGCACTGCTATTGCGGATATCACGGGCCGATTGGGTCGAGATACCGCAGGTCAAACCATCGCCTCCGCTAACCCAAGGAGTATCCATCAGCACCACAATCAAACCCGCCACCATCGACGGTCACGTGTTATCCCACTCGCATCTGCTATTGTCCCATCTTTCTGGCGACCGGAGAAGAGTGGGCAGTCATTGGTTGCCATCTGTAGCTGGTGGTAGTGGCAGTAGCAGTAGTACCTCCTCTTATATCCGCTGGCATCGACCTGTAAATGATTTACTCGAAAACCATGGCCTAAACATGAGCGAATCTCGTCGGGTACCAGCCTGGGTGGGTACAACGACCTGGCAAGAAGCACATCAACACCCGTCCGTTACGCTAGTGAATATTTCAAACAAGATGGAACAGTTGCACGATGCCGAAAGTGACGAGGACTCGCATGGCGACGGTCAGTACCCGGTGATACACACAGAGCTGCTTCCGTTCGGAAATCGGTACGAGGAAGAGTCGATCGAATCGATCGCTGCGAACGGAGCACCAAAGGCCATCCTTCATTATGTGGCACCGTCCGTGGCTCACTTTGACGATTTCGATGACTACGACGAAATATTGCCGCAGGTGCATCAGGTGAAGCCAAAACCTCCGAACAGCGAGATAGAAGTAGAGGAGGAGGAGGAGTACGTAGAAGAGGAAGACCTAGAAGAGGTGCACGAACCGGATAGGACCATCGAGGAATTTGAAACAGTGGAGCAAGCGAAACTACCGAGTAATCTTCATGTGCATCCCCAACCACCGACGGGACTAGGTGGATTTCTCGACTTTCTCCGACGCATGCAGGTCAGCTTCGTGCAGCGAACGGCACACACGATCGGTGACAAGATAAGAATGCTGGCCGGGATGCGCGATCAGCTCCTGAGCACCATTGGTAAATTCTGCGGCATCAATATTGAGACTTATCAATAATGTCAGACATCCATAAACTATCTATAGCATTGCCCTCTTTTCTCCACTTCCCAGAGCGACGGATTGCCGTTCTATGGCGGGGTAACAACGATATGTACCAGTCCGAGCAGCGTAGCCGGGCCAAGCGCGGTTGGATGGAACCGCACGCAGACACGGAGGCCATGGACTTCCCGTCAGCCGAAGGGGCGCTGCTTACCATTTCTTTTCTCACCTTCGCCGTATTTCTGATCAAGCTGGTGCTACAGGTGATCAACACGATCAAGGCGAAACACTACACGTACAGCACATTCGCGGCGGCCACACCGGTGTCGGGCGGATTACTAGTTAAACGCACCCGGCGCCAAACGGTTGATCCGCACGAACTGCAGGTGATCCTGGGTGCACTCAATGGCTTTCGGCCCACGTAGTACACCACCTCAGGCGTGTGCTGCTTACTTTTTGGAGGCAATTTTACAAGCTGTCTATAATTCATTTCTCATTTGATTGAAACACGTGGCACAAGCAATAATAAAAAAGGAAATCGTCTTGCTTTTAACCGTAGAGTTGGAAAAAATTAACGTTTGAAAGTTTTGATGCAAAAAAATAACGATTTTCATAGGTAAACAATGCATTATATATTTTAATGCTGTATGCAAGTAATGCCGACCATATATTCTCTTCTATTTCATTTATTCATTTAGTTTATTCATTTTATTATAAAAATAACGGTCAAATTGAAATTTGGAATCGCTTGAATTTGACTCGAAAATAAGCACAATACGAAAAGAGGAAGAAGAGAAACGTCATTCTCCATACAAAATGTATTATACGGACGTCATACGAGGCGTAAACTCAAAAAGTTTACGCTTGATTTGTATGGGAGAGCGTAAACTTCCTGTCAAAAGATTTCAGGGTTGTATGGCTGAAATCCAGTTTACGCCAAAGTTTACCGTAGCAATAGACGATGCGCAATCTCAGATTGCGCATATATTTATCTGTCAAAAAGATATATCGTTTCCGCGAAGCCAACCCTGAGCTATAAACATCATTTGCATGCGTTGAGTTGTTTTGTTTTGGTTTCCGCCACAATTGAGCGAGTTAATTCGTGAGCAGCTTCATTTTCCAGCCATGAGTGATGATTTATCAAACAACGATCATAATTACAACCGGCGTCTTCGGCGAAACCGTCGGTGGTGGATGCGACCAGTTTTCTTCCGCAGAAGACAGGATGGAAATCGTCTGTTGGACGACATCAAGGCCGAAATGGTAAACGATACGATAAAAAATTTTATGCGGATGAAACACGAAGATTTCGATCGTCTTTATGCTTTGGTCGGTCCAGAAATAAGCCGCATGGATACTGTAGAGAGTAGCTGTGTAAAGGTTGCTGGTTGGAACAAGACTATATTTCTAGAATCTTACATTAATAATCATAGCCTACTATTTTACTCAAGGCTTGCTCTTCAACACTCCTCCTCAAGCCTCAGAGATACCCATTAACTCGCGACTAATCTCGAATTTAGTCCGTTGCAATGGTTTAGTAAGTCCATCTGCAATCTGGTCCTCCGTGCTAACATATTCTAGAGTGACAATCCCACGGCTGAGAGCATCTTTGATGAAATGGTGACGAATATCAATGTGTTTCGTTCGTGGATGATACCCACCATTCTTCGCGATCGCAATGCAGCTTTGATTGTCACAACGAATTTCAATCACTTCATCCGCATTCGCCAGTTTCGCAGAAAGTCCGCGCCACCATGAGGCTTCCTGTACCGCCGCCGATACAGACATGTATTCAGCCTCACACGTAGATAAGGCTACCGTCGGTTGCTTCTTGCACATCCATGAAATTGCTCCTCCTTGCGCCATAAAGATGTTGCCAGTGGTGGATTTTCGTTCATCTGGATCAGATCCCCAATCAGCATCACAGTAACCGATAATTTTCGAATCTACATTTTTTTTTGTAAACCAATTTAAAATTAGAAGTCCCTCGAAGATAGCGCATAACATGCTTCACTCCGTTCCAGTGTTTTTGTCCTGGATTTTTGTTGAATCGACTCAGCATGTTCACCGCGTACAGAATGTCTGGTCGAGTACTTTGTGCCAAATACATCAAACACCCAACGGCTTCTTGATACGGCACATCTTTCATCGCAGCAGTTTCATTGTTACTCTTCGGACTTTCTTCCTTGGTCAGCTTCTCACTGTTGTTCATTGGAACTGCCACTGGTTTACATTTATCCATATTGAACCTCTTTAAAATAGATTCTATGTAGATTTCTTGATCCAACTTGATGGTTTCTTTTGTCCGTTGAATCCTTATACCTAGGCAGTGCTGTGCTGCTCCTAAATCCTTCATACGGAAACAACTACAAAGATGTTTCTTCAGCTGCTTTTTCCATGCCACATCGTTGCTAAAAATCATCATGTCGTCAACGTATATAGCAACGATAATGATCTTACCTCCTTCGCTACCTACATACACGCAAGGATCGTACTGAGTTGGTATCAGGCCGAACCGTTGTAATGCTGCATCCAGTTTGTTGTTCCAAACTCGGCTCGCCTGCTTCAAACCATAAATAGCTTTGTTAAGTTTACATACCAACGTTTTCCGCTGTCCATCAACGAAGCAAGGTGGTTGCTCCATGTAAATATCTTCATCAAGATCTCCTTGCAGAAATGCTGTTACTGCATCCATTTGATCTATCATCAGATCATGCTTGATAGCCAGGGCAAAAAGGTATCGCAGCGAACAATACCGTACCACGGGAGCGTACGTTTCATTATAATCTTCCCCCTTTCGCTGTGAGAATCCTTTGACGACCAAACGAGCCTTGTATCGAGTTAAATTTCCAGATGAATCGCATTTAGTCCGATACACCCATTTGCATTTTATGGCTTGTCTTCCTTTCGGGAGCGAAGTTAGCGTCCAGGTTTTGTTCTCCATCAGAGCGTTATACTCCTCCTGCATGGCAGTCCCCCATTCTTTGCTATCATCCCTAGCGAGTGCTTCTTGGTGTGAAACAGGATCAGCATATGTTCCACTGTACATAC
Source organism: Anopheles coluzzii (assembly GCF_943734685.1). Taxonomy (NCBI): domain Eukaryota; kingdom Metazoa; phylum Arthropoda; class Insecta; order Diptera; family Culicidae; genus Anopheles; species Anopheles coluzzii. The sequence goes on from NC_064669.1 coordinate 20,321,488, forward strand.
CAGACGCAACTGCTACAAAGCCATCGACATCGCTTCCGGAAAACCCAAGAAAATCACTCGAATCGTCTTCAGATTGTACCATCGTTTCTGTACTAGTGTTGTTTTCGTCATCTGTCGTACTTTCATCGAGTTCACCATCCGTTTCTGCATCATTTTCTTCCAACGTGCTGTCTGATCCAGCATCGGGTGCAAAATTGGGAACCGGGATTTGCACAGGTTGGATTGAAGTTGTTTCCTCGATGTCCAGTCTAACGAATGTTCTTCTTGGCTCTTGCATTGCTGTAACTGTCACGTTCGATGAACAACCTTCATCTAAAAAAATTACTTCGCGGCTAATGATCGTTTGCTTCTTTTTATGGTCGTACAGACGATATCCTTTCGTTTCTTCATCAAAGCCAGTCAGAACGCACTCATGAGATTTCGGATCCCATTTACGTCGCTTCTCCTTCGGAATCATTACCATCGCTTTCGTTCCAAACACACGCAGATGTGAAAGATCAGGTTTTCTTCCATTCCACGCTTCTTCAGGAGTTAAATTGTGTCCACGTGTAGGAGAACGATTGATAAGATAAACTGCTGTTGAAACCGCCTCCGCCCAAAAACCTTTGGTCATGTTTCCTTCGAACAGTAAACACCGCGCCATTTCCACAATAGTTCTGTTGGCACGTTCCGCCAGTCCATTTTGCTGTGGTGTGTATCCGTTCGAAGTTTCATGGCGGATGCCCTCTTTCTGCAAGAACGATGTTAGGGATTTGTTCATATATTCCTTACCGTTATCTGTACGTAGTGTTTTAAGCTTCCTTCCGCTTTGACGCTCCGCCATCGCGTGGAATCTCTTGAAGGCTTCGAAAACTTCTACTTCAGATTTCGTCTTAAGGAAATAAACGAATATACGCCTCGTCTTGTCATCGATGAACGTGATGTAGTATCGATGTCCACCAAGCGAGTGCGTTTCCATCGGTCCATTAATGTCCGAATGAACCAAATCCAAGACATTTTCAGCTCGAGAACCTATCTTCGGAAACGGTAACTTCGAATGTTTGCCTAACGGGCAAACTCTGCAATCCGCACCGTCCATATTTTTCAATGTGATGCCAGTTGCCAAACCACCAGCAAGTTTCTTGAGATTCACAGCACCCAGATGCCCCATCCGTTTATGCCACAATTCGAAACTTTCTGCTGTGTTACACGACAGAGCCTCCTTCATGTTGTTCGCTACCTGTTCCACCTTGAACTGATTATTGTTGTGAATACCAGTAAGCACCAACTTGCCGCTAGGGTTATATACTTTGCAACCTTTGGTGTTGAATTGAACAGTATATCCCTTTTCTACCATCCTGCTAACCGAAAGTAAATTCGATGTTAAACCTGGAATCAGCTTTACATCGCTGATCGTTACAATCTCTTCCATGCATTTCGGTTGTATTATAGCAGTTCCACGAGCGACAATGTCCAGAGTTCCTCCGTTAGCAGCAACTACTTTACCTGTTGCGTTTTGCAGGTTGCTCAATAAATCCTTGTTGCTAGTCATGTGCGCATACGCTGCCGAATCCAAAATCCACTCGTTAGCTTCACTGTTTCCAAATGTCGATAGCACCGTACACAACGTTGTTCCTCCTTTTCGATCATCCTTGCAGAATTTCGCAATATGACCATACCGGCCACATTTCCTACATTGCGGACCTTTCGACGAAGAAGGCTTCTGTTTTGGCTTGAAAACTTCACGACGTTTGTTAGTGGCTAACGCTTGAACATTTTCGTTACGTAGCAACGGCCTCTCTTGAAGAAGTTTTGTCTTCACATAGTCGCCTGTGATTGCAACACCAGAATTCTCCATAGCCAAAATCATCGGTCGATACTCTTCCGGTAAACCAGCCAAAAGAATCATTCCTACCCACAAGTCGGGCAATTTGAAACCAATGGCATTTAGTTGGTTTGCCGTGGATATTACCTGATTCACGTATGAATTCATTGAGCCACATGTATCCAAATCAGACTTAATCAGCTTGTGAAGCAAGCCGATTTGCCTAGAAAGCCCTTTATCCTCAAACGCCATTTCCAATTTGTCCCAAGCAGATCGAGCCGATTCCGCGTCTTCAATATGGACATAAATTGTTGGGTCGAGTAAAAGGATGAGCTTCAATCTGGCTTGCAAATCCTTTTTTTCGTCCACCGTTTCGAAAGTTCCATCCTCTTTTTTCACAGGTTTTACTACTTCCCAAAGTCCTTCGAGTTGTAGAAACGTTTTAGCAGCAAACTTCCAGGATGTCCAATTTTCCCGACCGAGCAGACGTTCAATGGAGGGAATACTTGTCGAACCGACGAAACTTGACGAGGAATTGCTTGAGCTAGGAAGCGCCATTTTCACTAAACTTTCTAGATTCAAGTCTTCGATATTCTGGATCTTTAATCAATTTTCGAGTCTGGGCCCATAACCTGTAGAGAGTAGCTGTGTAAAGGTTGCTGGTTGGAACAAGACTATATTTCTAGAATCTTACATTAATAATCATAGCCTACTATTTTACTCAAGGCTTGCTCTTCAACAGATACAAATATGCGAGAAGCGATCACGGCCCAAGAAAGGCTTTTAATAACATTGCGGTATTTGGCAACGGGGGAGACATTTGCAAGTTTGCAATACTTGTTTCGGGTAAGTATGTTTTGTTTTTTTTCTTGTTTCGGCGGTCCGATTGGAGACGGTAGCTGCGTCGGTCTTTTCCATGGCAGCACCGTGGCAGCATCGAATCTCATTCAAACCGTCTCCTCGTACGCAGGACTGATAAAACTTTTTCGGACAAAAGCAAGTGAAGAGAAGTCAGCAATCGAAAACGATGCAAGAGCCTAATGTTGAACGAATTAAAATGAAATGTTCGGATTTTAATGAGTATTGTATAATTTTAGGTTTCTAAATCATCGATTGCCAAAATTGTAAAGGATGTGTGTGCTTGTTTAAATAAACATTTGCGGAGCTATGTAAAGGTATGTTTTTGTAATTTTTTTTATTTTATTTTTTATTGTGTTCCAGATCCCACTCCAGCATCGTCTGCCGCAAACGATTAGTGGCATCGTTTTGTTGGTCTGGTGGTAAATGGATTAACCATGCCCCCACCCACTGGCCAAACATGGACAAATAATTTTCCATCGCTGGAGTGGGTGCTGGGCTTGGTGCTGGGGTCGGTGCTGGGGTCGGTGCTGGGGTTTGTGCTGGGGTTGGTGCTGGAGTTGTTGTTGCTCGGATTGGTGCTGGGATCGGTACTGGAGTTCGTGCTGGGGTTGGTGCTGTAGTTGGTGCTGTAGTTCGTGCTGTTGTTGGTGCTGGATTTGGTGCTGGGATTGTTGGTGCTGGGATTGTTGGTGCTGGGATTGTTGGTTGGGGCGGAATTGAGGAATAGGAACAAGAAGGGATTGGGTGGGCTTGGGTGGAGGTGTCTTGTTCTAGGTCGTCATCGAACTGAAAAGAGAGATAAAAAATAATGAGATAGCATAATCAAAAAGTTACAAAATAAATAAGGTTGCATTGATATCCAACGACGAGCAATACATATGAGTTAAATTTATGAAATATATAATTAATTTATCTTTGTATGTGTTATTATCATTTCAGATGCCGTCCACAGCAGAAGAATGGAAGGAGAAATCAAAAAAGTTTGAACAAAGGTGGAATTTTCCGCATGCAATTGGGTCCATTGATGGCAAACACGTACAAGTGGAAAAGCCTAGTAATAGTGGATCAGAGTATTACAACTATCAACATTATTTCAGCATTGTTTTACTTGCGGTAGTAGATGCCGATTACAACTTTTTACATGCAGATATTGGAGGAAAAGGTGGAATATCTGACGGAGGTGTATTTAAAAACACACGCTTATACCAGAGGCTGGAAAACAACAGTTTGAATGTACCGGAACCTGAACCACTGCGAGTTCCATATGCAATGCGAGTACCTTACTTTCTTTTAGGCGATAAAGCGTTTGCTTTTACCAGGTACTGCATTCGACCATTTGGAGGCATGCATGCGGAAGGGACAATTGAAAGAGTTTTCAACAAACGTCACTCTCGTGCTCGAATGATCGTTGAAAATGTGTTCGGGATTTTAGCCAACCGTTTCCGCATTAATAAAAGCCCGATTCTGCTAGAGCCAGAAGATGCTAAAACGGTTATTATGACAACAATATATCTCCATAATTTTCTTCGACAGAGTGCTTCACGCAATACATACACTCGCCCTTCATCTTTTGACAGGGTCGTCAATGGGCGTTTTGTAGAAGGCGAGAGAGCTCCAGCTACAATGAGCGGACTACAAGGCATACCCTGTCGCACGCCAAACGACTTGTTGAATATACGTTTACACATTGCACATGATCTTAAGTATAATAACCAACTTAATCATTAATGCAATACAACTCTTTGTATGTGTCAATTATTAAGCTAATTAGTAGTTATTAAATCGTAGAATGTGCGTAGATTACATGCAATTATACATTATATGAATAATATGCTAACCCACATCGTCGTTAGTACACTTGTACCTTTGCATTGTCCACCCACCATTGTTTAGATGAAAGAATGGTTCAACGTGAATCACGCTTGGCAAGTTATTCAGATAAAACGATTTATTTGCGATCGTTTGAGAACGGTCCATATGAGGCTTCAACCCATGACGGGCATGTTGTTGCTGTGCCACAGGACCGCCCTTAACTCGCAGTGAAATATAAAATTTACAGATAAATAACAAAACAACTTACCGTATCGAGATGCGTGCCGTCCTTCATGGTATCATCGAGGAACCTCATCGCGTCGAAGGCGAACCATCTTGGGTGGAAGACGTCCTCAGCCGCTACGAATGATAAAATTATGTCATTGAACAATTTCATATTATTTTAAATTTGATTAGTACCTGCTCCGCTTTGCTGACTTTTACGCAGCTTGGACTTATAAGTCCTGTAGCTGGTCAGCAGCTTCCTCCACTGGTAGCTCGCCTCTTCGACGGTGAGGTCCGAGAGTCCACCAATCTCGGTCCACGCATCCCTTCGCCGAATACCGTTTTTGTAGAACTCCGACCGCTTTTGCCATAAAGCAGGCCGTCGTTCCACCTCGGCAATTAGCCGAAGGCTTTTCTCAACATTCTGGAAGCAAATCAATAATAAAAAAACGATTAATCTCGACTCTATTCATTCACCATCCCCATGACCCCGTTATTATTTTGATGGCCCGGAAGATGCAGCAGTTTTCTTCCATTATCAGTCCTCTAACTCGGGAGAGCTGTAATATAAAATATTTAAATATACATAAACGTTCCTGTAAAAATAAGAAAGTTTTTTTTAATCGCAGCGGCAACAGCAATAGCTTCCATTGTAGCAGTTGGGGTAGAGGTTGCAGCAAAAATGGTGCAGGAAAGCAGGGCCAGCAGGAATAGTTGGTATTCCGAAATATAAGAAAGATTTCCTGTTGGAAGAAGACCAAAACCGCATAACCTACATTCCAGAATTCCAAACGATTATTAGTGTATGCGGACTAATAAGAAACATAACATCCCGTGGTACAGCCAGGTCAGTTCTCAAAGAGCTGCAATGTACAAATAAAACATTTCAGTTCAATGGTTTATTCCTGTAACAATAAAGACTAGCTAGGTACATTAAATTAGTACAATTTTTACAATTTACTATTTTTACAATTTAATTTTTTTACAATTTTTGCAATCTACAATTTTTACAATTTGACTTTTTAACAATCTACAATTTTTACAATTTTTTTTAACAAACTGCAAAGCAGCTGTCGTTTAAAAAAATTGCCGGTAGCTGGAGAAGCAGCAGCGGTGTTGTTTTTTTTCCAAGCCGGAAAATAATCGAAATTTAATAATAATTCAATTGTTGCCCATATTTCTAAATTTCTTTAGTATAACCGCATACACAAATCACAAACACTGAACATATATCATTTAAGGAAAAATAAAGCTACAAAAAAAACCCAAGCATTGCTTCCACTAAAAAAACACCGGTATAAAAAACAGAATGATTATATATTTACCAATTTTATATAGTTCCGGCGATTCGGCACGTTCGGCGATTCGTTCTCCATGGCTGTAATCAAAATTTAATTAGATTTTTGGCTCAAAAATCAACGCTCATCTCATATTTTTTCGTTTCAATACCTACCGCTATATGTAAACAAACGTATTAATCCAAGATTGCGCTAAGATTGCGCATGAATTTTCGAGATTTATATGTCCGAGATATATAAATATTTTTTGACAGATAAATATATCAAATCGGGCCGTTTGACAGATAAATATATGCGCAATCTGAGATTGCGCATCGTCTATTGCTACGGTTACGCTTCGTGTGACGTCCGTATTATACGGACGTCACACGAGGCGTAAACTCAAAAAGTTTACGCTTGATTTGTATGGGAGAGCGTAAACTTCCTGTCAAAAGATTTCAGGGTTGCATGGCTGAAATCCAGTTTACGCCAAAGTTAACGCTTCGTGTGACGTCCGTATATGGAATACACGGGTATGCTGGTTGCCAACTTACGTGGTAAAGTTAAAAAAAATCAAAATAAAATACTTATAGGCTGTTTAAAATTACAACTTATGCACCAAAAAATCAGAAATTAAAAGTTGGGAGGCTTCGGAAAATTTCAGGTCAATAAAAGCAATGAATCAAAAGTTATTGCAGTTTAAAGTTAAAAAAATACCCGGGTATCCGGTTGCCAACTTCCCAAGCGAAATTTTTCGGGGATAATGAACATAAACTCATGCCATCTATTTCTATTCATCAGCTCTACTCTCTCACACGCATCGATGAACTTTTACACATCTCTTTGTTCATTGTGCTATATTTGAAGGGTTTAAAACTGATAGATAACGATTCATGTTCATGAACTAGTACAGGCGGTCCCCGAGATACACGGTTAATGGGGACCGAAAACGGCAACAAAATACCGCGTATCTCGAATTTCCGCGTAAGTCGAATCTCGTGGTTTCCAGCTAAAATATCAGTAATGTTCGTGTAACTTTGCAAGTAGGGGGAGGTTATAGTTACTTTATGAATTAGTTGATATGATTCTTACTGAATATAACAGTTTTAAACCATTTGAAATAGTTTTTAACATTCGATCAAAACGGAAATTATTTGGCAATTTAAAATTGATGTGTCAAATCAGTACAATTTGCTCAAAGAATTGTCAAATTTAGAAAACCGCGTATCTCCGAATCCGCGTATAAGAGGTACCGTGTATCTCGGGGACCGCCTGTAGTGGTCAAATGGTAATGGTGTAATGTTTGCACCATGGTCGACATGAGTTCAATTCCATTTTTATTGTTTTTATTGGATGATTTAAAGTTTTGATTTCTTTTTAAAACATGCAGCTCCAGTAACTTCAGACCCCTTTACTCATTGTTAGAAATGCGTGTTTAATAGTCAATCTATTATTTTTATTGTTTTATTTATTTCTTTTAATTCATTTAGTATCAGTACCCCTTCATACAACAAAACAAGCAAATAGTACGATCATGAATAATAATATGGTGGCGCAACTGGCAAAGTGATTCGAAGTAGAAATAGCGATGTGGTTGGTAGCATCAAGGATGAAGCATGAGCATGAATTGGAATATGAGGGAAGGGAATGAATCCGAATGTTCATTTCTATTTTTAGCTCTTTTTTGCATGGGTTCATCCTTCACGTGTGTTCACTATCCCCGAAAATGATCTGTATTTCGCTGGTCTTTTCGGGGATAATTCGTTAACGAACTATCCCCGAAAAGACCAGCGAAAACCAGCGTGATCGAGAGCGTGGGTTAACCCTATTCCAGGCAACGATTTTGATCGATTTTGATTGCTCATTTCTCTGATTATAGGAATCCGATTGACTTGAAATTTGGAATATGTGTGTAATCCACAGCCATCTTTCACTGAAATTTTTCGTAGAATTTTTTGAGTATAAATAACCTGTTTTTTAGAATTAAATTTTTCAATACCCCTATTCCAGGCAACCGGGCTACCCGGGTAGCCAGCAACTTTGGAAGCTTATAACTTTTGAATGGGTAATCCAATATTGATGCAATATTCTGATGAAAATTAAAAAAACTAATGCAGTTTCTATAACTGTGCATAGATTGGTTCAACTCGCTACCGTTTTTTAGTTATAGCTTTTCAAAGTTGGCAGGATTTTTTTGAAAATAATTACAAAATGTGAAAAATATTTTTTTCAGTACTATACAAAATTTTCACAGCAAAATGGCTCCAAAAGCTTTGAGAACTGTATGTTACAAGTATTGTATACATTTTTCATAATTTTTCTATGAGCCATAAAAAAGATAAAGGAGTTTTGATTTGAATAAAAACCGTTACATTATGACCCTTGCTGGTAGAAAGACACCAACATCAAATAAACTTCACACTAATAGTTTTATCTCAGCGTCTTTAAAATATATAATCAACATAACTTACCAATAGAGACCATTTTATCATGTTTTTGCATTTGTCGCAGATGTGCATTTTATAAAATTATTATGCCCACTGTATTGTAACGGTTTTTATTCAAATCAAAACTCCTTTATCTTTTTTATCACTCATAGAAAAACTCTGAAAAATTTATACAATACGTGTAACAACAGTTCTCAAAGCTTTTGGAGTCATTTTGCTGTGAAAATTTTGTAAAATACTGAAAAAAATGTTTTTAACATTTTGTAATTATTTTGAAAAAAATCCTGCCAACTTTGAAAAACTATAACTAAAAAACGGTAGCGAGTTGAACCAATCTTTGAACAGTTATAGAAACTGCATTAGTTTTTTTAATTTTCATCAGAATATTGCACCAATATTAGATTTCGCATTCAAAAGTTATAAGCCTCCAAAGTCGCTGGCTACCCGGGTAGCCCGGTTGCCTGGAATATGATGTATTTTTGGTTGCCAGTGACAGGGTTAAAAATATCAGGTGGTGGACTCTAGTGCATTTTGACAATTCGCCACTTGACGTAAGGTCCCCAGGGTTCAAACTTTGTTTACATTTATTAAATTTGTTCATATAATTTATCTACCCCATTTTTTCGATAAAACATTTTTTAAAAATATATTTTGGGCTTCACGAGTTCTTATTTAACATTAAAACATGGATTAAAGTGTGTTATTCTGTGTTATTCCGTGAATTTATTCTATAATTCTTTGTTTTTTGATGATAAAAATTAAGAAAGCATTATTTTTTTCAATTTTCACATTAATTCCTTATTATCTACGAGCTGCATGGACAATTTACGTGATACGGACGTCACACGAAGCGTAAACTTTGGCGTAAACTGGATTTCAGCCATACAACCCTGAAATCTTTTGACAGGAAGTTTACGCTCTCCCATACAAATCATGCGTAAACTTTTTGAGTTTACGCCTCGTGTGACGTCCGTATGAGACTAGAACTCTTACTCACATGATTTTAAATTTCGTGCATAATAAAAATCATCAAATCTTTTGTTAATATATCTCATTTTTTCGATAAAACCAATAGATACACAAAAATGCACATAATAACAAAGAAATCTGTTCTATTTGCTAAGCTTTGTGAAACCAATGGTTAACGGCTCTAAAATGACGTAAAGTCCCTCAACTATGGCGACCCCCCAAAGGCCCTAATCCACCACCTGATATTTTTAATCCACCTTGATTTTATCGGAAGGTCTGTCAAAATTTTAAATGGGATTTGACAGATAACGTTGGACGTGCGATTTCGTCGTACGACCAAGGATAATGAACAGTCATTATCCGATATACGCTATCGCACGGGACCGAGCGCAATAGCGTATCTCGAGTTTTCGCGTATAGCGGATTCCTATGGAAAAATAGTTTACACTACCGGTTCAAGGGTTGAAATATAGCGTCACAGAGTTTTGCATTGAAGTTTTTTGTTATAAAACTAGTATCTTCTGCACAAATTGCAAAATGCATTAAGAACACTAAGGAAATTCAAAAAGAGCATAAAATATTTCAAATATTTAAAATATTTGCAAAAAATAAATGGAGCTGTCAAACTTAGAGGAATCGCGTACTGCGAATTCGCGTATATCGAGTATCGCGTACTGCGGATAATTGCTGTATTTAGAAGGTTGATTTTTATCGCTTTTGCTGGGCGACATTGTGGGGGACATCTGTCACTCTCTGCATACAAATTTCATTACAACCATCACCACCGCACCAGCCCTCCCCGATTTTTATACAGGAGCCCCCGGAAGAGATATGTCAAGTCGAGAAATGTCATTTTGCTCTGAACAACTTCACCTTGTCATTTATAACACCTTGGCCCCAATGACTGTATATGCAACACAACTCAATTCACCGTTCAAATAGACATAGAGCAAAAACGTCGCGCGCGATGATATCTCGTGCTACAACAAGTAGTTCAATTTTGCAAACAGAGCTATTTGTCTCGCGCGACATTTCTGCTTGGTCCGAAACAATCGAAAACAAAAATAAATAAATTTTAACACATTTTAACTCATTTTTTTTAAATGTTTGTAAACAAAAAGCATGTAGGTTGACTGGGCTAAATGAGCTACTTTTATCTACGCGCAGTGAAATTTTTAGCTACTTTTTGTCACGCGAAACGTTCTCGCTCTATGCCTATTTGAACTGCCACTTGAGACGTATTTCTATTCTGAGAGCGTTTCTACCAAGGATAATGTATTTAGAAGGTTGATTTTTATCGCTTTTGCTGGGCGACATTGTGGGGGACATCTGTCATTCTCTGCATACAAATTTCATTACCCCGCACCAGCCCTCCCCGATTTTCATACCGGAGCCCCCGGAAGAGAAATGTCAAGTCGAGAAATGTCATTTTGCTCTGAACAACTTCACCTTGTCATTTATAACACCTTGGTTTCTACCAAGGTTTCTACCTTGTCATTTATAACACCTTGGAAATTGCTCTGAACAATTTCACCTTGTCATTTATGACACCTTGGTTTCTACCAAGGTGTTATAGATGACAAGGTGAAGTTGTTCAGAGCAAAATGACATTTCTCGACTTGACATTTCTCTTCCGGGGGCTTCGGTATAAAATTTGGGTAGGGCTGGTGCGGGGTAATGAAATTTGTATGCAGAGAATGACAGATGTCCCCCACAATGTCGCCCAGCAAAAGCGATAAAAATCAACCTTCTAAATACATTATCCTTGGTAGAAACGCTCTCAGAATAGAAATACGTCTCAAGTGACAGTTCAAATAGGCATAGAGCGAGAACGTTTCGCGCGACAAAAAGTAGCTAAAAATTTGCTACTAATAGAATGTCAGCAAAACAATTTCAGAAGCTCAAGATTCACTTTAGCTGTCAAACGTTGTTGTTTCACCGCACCGATGCTATTTTCAATAGCGCAAATTGATTTTTAAATCGCTCAAGTTGTTTTTTTAGTGGCCTTTCGCATCGTTTTGCAAATTCAAACACGAATTTTGTGATTATTTGTATACAAATCAATTATTTAGTTCATTTCTAGCGTTATATTTATGAAACATTACGTATTAAAGAAATTTTTAATCCACCTTGATTTCACCACCTGATATTTTGAATCCACCTTGGGTATCAGATGTAGAAGTCGTGTTCGATTGGTGTTAAAGCATCCGATAACACTGCTTTAATACAGCGATGTCTGTCTGCTAGATCTGCGCTAAAATGCAGTGCGACGTTAGAACTATTTTCTGAAGCAAACCCCTAAAATATTCTAAATAAACCCTAGCGCGGGGCGTGGATGTAGTGAAGAGGCAGCGCGAAATCGTAAATTTTTGTTTAGTGGCCACCATCCTTCAATCAACAGCAAAGCACGTGGTGGGATAAAAATGTCGAACAAAGTTGTTAATATTGTCTGTCAGACTTCTAGCGAGAACCATCCGGTGATACGTAAGCAGCTTGAAGCCTTCCTATTTCTAGCAATGTCGCCTGCTTCATAGATAATTTATTTTGCAGTGGAAAACTACGAAACTTATCTCGAGCCCCGGCAGCATGACATGAAGTGTTTGCTAGCGTATGACCCCACCATCTCGAAGGTGGACGACAAGGTCGGCAACATGTTGCTGGTATCTGGTGAGAAGAAGCTGTACATCGGGCAGATTCACGTTCCGACCGACGACACACTTGAATCGGCGCCGGCCGACTTGCTGCGTACGTACGTGGCCCGACGCAACAAGGAAACGGGCAAAATGCGGCTATACGAGGTGCGAGCCACCACTCTGAAGCACATCAGTCTGGACCGACCGGCAGGTGACGGACAGACTACTGCCGAGTTGGACTTGCGACAGCTGCTACGACTGCAGAGCAAATTTAATGCCCGGCTGGGCCGTCGAAACCTCCTCCTGATGAACAAGCGAATGGACATGTCAGTGATGGAAGAGAAGCTGGAGCGAACAATTGCCGAGACGGTGCCGAAGGAGCCGTCTGCAACGGCGGCATCGTCCGAGGGTACTGTAACGGACCTGTCCTCACAGTCCGGCAACACGATGGGCGATGTACTGCAGAGCGAGCTGCTAGCCAAATCAAAGCCGGACGCAAAATCGCTCCGAGATCTTTACGATGCCAAGCAGCTTATAGGGTTGGAAGTGTGGCAAAAACTTCTGGAACCGGCCCGGCAGCTGCTGCAGGTACCTGTCGAGGACTTGCAGATGGCTAATGCTTACCTCGAAAACAAGGTGAAGGCGGCAATGCAGTCGAGCGAACCGGCAGACCAAGCAAACTTAGCCACCGTCCGGATCTGTCTGTACATGGACGTGTTGGTCCGGCTGCTTGGCCCCAAGGCATATCAAATGGCATTTAAACAGGAGCACCTCTCGGTCTTTACCAATGTGCTCGACGAGCCGATCCGGCACAGCTTCCTGCAGTCCGTTCGGAAGGAGACGAGCACGCGCTTCCAGGTGACGAAGTACACGCACATCAAGGCGCTCATGTACTATCTGGCTCTTGCGTTTGCGATGGAGGGGCAAGAAGCGCTGGTTGTGGAAACGCTGCACAGATCGCTGGGTGTACCGCGAAGCCAGCTGTTAATGTACGGACGTGCTGTCGGTGCACGGTACAACGCAAAAAGTGATCAGTTTACACTTGGTACGAGACAAATGAGTGACAAGAGTGAGCAGCTGGCGGACATGTTAGCTGGACATAGACGGGGTGTCAAACGATCGCGTCAAAATTGATAGTTAAGCATAACCGTATTAATACACGATGCGCAATCTCAGATTGCGCATATATTCGTTTTATCAAAACATATGTCATTTCGCGTAGCCAACCCTGAGCTATAAACGTCATTTCCATACAATTTCAGACTGCGCCAAGATTGCGCAAGTTATTTTTCTTTCTTCGATGCTAGAAAGAAGTGGACCTTTCGAGTGCTAGAAACCAACTGACTTTATTTTCCATTATTTGTTACCAACGCTTAATATGACCGGTCGGCTAACGGTATCGATATGCATATATCTGCTGATCGATCGATACCCAAGTTATTCAACCCGCCGCATCAGCAGTTTGATGCCGATGTGCTAACTCGCCCTTATGTTGTTGACGTCCCCGGAACATAGCTACGGTGTGGAAACGTTGTGTAGGCAGATTTTGCAGGTGCGATCGTCAAATCAACTCTAGCTTTTGCTTTTCTTCTACATACCAGCAAAATTACAATGCATATGACAAGAGGGATCGACGTTCCTCCCAAAAGGCTTATGGATGGCCAGGTGATGGATAGCGATTGGTTCTCTAAACGAATGTGCTCGAGTTCTTTCCTTGTTTCAAGGTGTAGGTCTAGAAGGTGTTCGATAGACATATTGATAACCTCGTGCTGCTTATTGACGACTATTCCGTCCAACTGATATAACGAGAGCTCGCCTATCATTTCTACCACCTTCGATGAGAATTGTACATCATTTATCCATACGTCGCATGAGTTTGTTCTGACGACGAATGATCCCTTTAACGTTCTATTGCTGGTTCCGCAATTGTTGAAAAGCGAGAAATTTTGGATTGAGTTGATCAACACGGCTTGGTCGCCTACTCGAAACGCTTCAAATGTACGTGGCTGTTTTGTAAAATTGCATGAAGCTTGTTGTCCTCCAATTAACCTTGGTACACATTCTGATCGATCTTGATTGACTTCACTCATGGAATATACGTATTGATTGAGACTGTTTACCATGTAGCTAATGTTTCCGTTAATGACGTATGATGTGTGGTCCAGGTGGATTCGCCCTTGATGGTACAACATAGGATAGATTTTGACTTTACGGAAGATTCTGGGGTCGAGTTTAGGGGTTTTTAGTAGCAAAACTATTTCGCGATTATTGGTGGCGATTGAGGTTTCGATGAACGTGAGAGCTTTAGCTTTCGTTGTGAAGGGTATGTTTTCAGATTGTAAGGTTTTTTCTAGCAAATTCATTTCCAAATCTGACAAAATCTTTTCATTAACAATATTCGCTTTTGTCCAAACTTTAATAATGAGTCTAAGTAGAGAGAACCTGTTTATTCTAACTCCAAATTACAACTACCGGTAAACACGCTTCAAGCCCAGGTGGCCTGCGGGAGCCGCGTTGCGCTGACTTGCAACTGGAGACCGCTGTCGTCTGGTCCCACGGTCGATTGTCACTGGAGACCGCTGTCGTCTGGTGCATTAAGCGATGGACTGTGTGACTTCTCCGGGGGTTGAAGAAGGACGTCCTCGGCCTTGGCTATTCTTATGTTTTCTGCAACGATGCTTTCGTACTATCTTCTTCTGGCATAGGCACATGTAGGCTATTAGTATAATCAAGCTTGTTGTAGTTATCGAAAGACCTCCAATAATGCTTAATATCCAGTTTTTATGCTCATTCTATGACAGTTTCAAATGATCTATCATTTTTCTGTGTATCATGTTTTCTTCCTTCAGGGTCTGCAGGTTGAGTGAGAGGCTTCTGTTAACTTCCAAGTTTAGAAAAGCTCCTTGTATATCTTCTTCGGTGGATAATATTGATTTAGAAACGAATGTCCGATTGTTAAGGGTTACGCTACAATTATTAAACGTCAACAGACTGTTACCAGATATGTAGCGGTCATGCGGTCCACAATCTGAACGGAGTAAGAGCTTATATGCATTGTTGATTAACACCTTATTTTGGGCAATTAGATCGATAAGTGTGTTGTTGTCATTTGTAATGTGGTAGTGACTGACTTTCCCTTGTATAATGGAGACTGAACATTCGTCATAAATCTCTTGAAGGTACTCTTGGTACTGGACAAAATCGTTTGGTTTTGATGTGGTGTATAACTTTTCTGCTGTCTTTATGATTCTTGTAGGGATATTCACTATTCTAGTACCATTGATGATAAGCGGATGTATGGTGATTATATCGGAAACACCGGATTCTAATTGTGGTATTTCAATGATGTACAAAAGAATATCTTTAAGCAATACGGCCTTTTTGGACCGTTACTCCTGAATAAAAAAAAAAAAAAAGAATATCTTTTTTTGTTGCTATTTTCGTAGTGACGTAGGCAAGCGCTTCTTCTGGAAAGGAAGTTGATATTCTTTGTTTTTGAATTATCGATTCAATCAATAATTTTTCCCTGAATGATAGAAGTTTGTTTTATGGTATGTTTGCTTTTGCCTTTAGTATGGCATCCTGGATTTCTAGAATTATAGAGTTGAGGCTTTCTACATTTAGAAGAAACAATATCGTTTCGTACTCTTTCATTATGATATTGTTCAGTAAGGATTGTTTCGTTATTTCTTGTATGGTATCCACCAGCTTTTGAATCCGTACGTTTAGCATGTCGTTGATTTGGACTTGTAGATTGTTAGCAGAAATGAGTTCATTCATTGATGTATTGATGAGCCGAAGATCGCCTGCGTCTGGTGAACCTGCTAGCCATTTCCATGCTGCTCCCAAGGTGTCCCAACGTTTTTTCTTATTTCGCTCTAGTGGCTTGATTTCATAAAAATTGTACATTAATGTTTCGACTCGGCGAGTGGCTATCTTGGTCAATGGTAATTTTTTATCTAAGCTTTTAGCGATATTGTTGAATTTCGTTATGCTTTCTGCTATTACTGTCAGATTAATGGGATGAACCACTTTAATAACTCCAGTTACGATTTTACATTATTTTCTTTTAATCAAAAGTAAGGGATCATTTCCTAAGTTGCGTATTTCTAGCTAGCTTGTGGTTGCATTTGCCGTTAAAAACATGATTGTTGAAATCAGAACTAAAATCATCTGTAAAGATACACAGTAAAATTTATAAATTAGGTATTTTTCTTGAATCTTTTTATCTTGCTTTTGTTTCGTTTTATGTCTCGAATATTTTTGAATGTTTTATCAGTTATTTGATGTGCTGTAGTTTTATGAGCTCTCGGTTGGGTTTTGGTTCTTATATTTGGTAGTACAAACACGTCCTGATTCTCATCAATCTTAGGCGGATTTTCTTTTGTTGAATTAGATTTAATTACTCTATTATGTGACCTAAGGAGGTTGTTTTTGACTTCCTCAAAAATTTTCTGCGCATTGCTTCTGATCTGTTCTGGGTTTAGTTCACTATTTTGGTTGAACATTATTTCATTAGGTGTAAATTTAGTTGCGGAATGTATCGTTTCGTTGTACAGAGTTACGGCGATTTTTACTAGCTGTTTTGTTCCTGCACGGGGAAATTTGTGCTTATTGGTATTGTACAATTCTATTATTGTTGAATGGGTTCTTTCTATCTGGCCGTTGGACTCCGATGAAGATGCGTATTCTAAAGAAGTACCTAACTGGGTTAGAAAATTTTTAAATTGAAGTGAGCGGAAAGTTGTTTCATGGTCCGTTATAATTTGACGTGGTGAACCGAAGGTGCTAAAATATTTTGTCATAGCCTTTTGTACATCTATTAGGTTTTTATGTTTAAGTGAATACATTTGGAGGTGTTTTGAAAAAGCGTCTATTACAGAGAGAAAGCTTTCGTGGTTTATTATGAAAATATCTATATGCACTCTATCTAGCGGCTTTTCTGTTATGGGCCTTGGGCTTATTTTAATGTTGTAAGGCTTTCGCTCGTATTTATGTGTATTACACACTTCGCAACTATTTGTGAATTGCTTTATGCGTTGCTGCATTTTTGGGAAAAAGTAAGATCTTTTTAATTTAGCTTCTACCTCAGTGATTCCTCTGTGAGCACGACTGTGTTCTGTTGATATTAATAGGTTTTGCCTGTTTGTTTCTATGACGTCTTCTACTAGAAAGAAGCACATTACAAAATGTCCTTTAACTTTTAAATTTCTTTTGAATGCTTCTTGAATAGTTTGTATCAACATTTCAGGTGCGAGTATTCCAGTTTGTTTTCCGTTATGATATTTCAGTAAGTAGCCCGTTATATCCTGTATTGTGAATTCTGGTTGAATGACTATCGTTCTTTTGATGTTTCCGAAAGGGGACTCTACACTGATCGAACTAGAATGGTCAATTTTAAAAATGATTTAGTTTTTGTAGTAGTTCACTGGTCTCAGACTTGAATGAATGTAGAAATCTGACGAATCTTCCGCTGAATGAATCGTTTGTAATGAAGATGATTGTATTATCATATTCTCTGAACCGTTTGTGTTGTTGTGTGCTAAAAAAGAAGAAGGGTTATTGTTTTCTTCATGCGATGGGTTATGGTTTTCATCGAGAAGAGGATTATTGTTCTCTTCACTTTGGCTGTCTTCCGTATCTGTAATAGAAAAAATTCGATTAGTTTCGTTTTTGTTACATTCTATTTTTCTGCTCAAGGCATCTGCCACGACATTTGACGTCTAAAGTTTGATTTTTCTTGAGATATTTTGTTATTGGTTTTACAATCTTAGAATAATCTTTTATAAATTTCCTATAATATCCTGAAAGTCCAAGAAATTGCTTTATTTGTTTAGCATTTTCGGGTAATTTCCAATCTAATATTTTTTTTATTTTTTCTGGGTCAGGTTTTATTCCGTCTTGTGTGATAACATGTCCGAGAAATTCGGTTTCCCTTTTCATAAACTCACATTTGTCTAACTGTATTTTCAAATTAAAATCGGCAAGCCTTTTCAGAATTTTTGATAAGTTGTCCAAATGCGATTTTATGTCGTTTCCTATCACGATTATGTCATCGAGGTAAACAAAGGCGATGGTTCCAGTGTAATCTCGTAGAATGTTATTCATTGCGCGTTGGAATGTAGCGGGTGCATTTTTCAATCCAAACGGCATTCTATTGAAATGGAAATGTTCTAATGCAGTGGAAAATGCGGTTTTTTCTTTATCTTTTGGGTCCATTTCTATCTGGTGGAATCCGGATTGTAAATCAATTGTAGTGAAATAATTAGCTTTTCCCAAACTGTCTAAAATTTCTTCGAACTGTGGGATCCGAAATTTTTCACTTATCGTTTTCTCATTTAATTTCCTTTAATCTATTACTACCCTAATTTTCCGTTTGCCTGACGCGTCACCTTTCTTGGGGACTACCCAAATAGGAGAAGAATATGGGCTAGCTGAATGGCTTATGATACCATTTTTGAGAAGTTCAATAATTTGCTCCTCAACATCTTTCTTAAATGAGAAAGGGAACCTATACGTTTTGGTGTAAACTGGTTGGTTATCTATCGTAGGAATTTTGTGTTGAATTTCTGGAGTGGCTGTTAATTTCTCTCTTGCTTTCAAAATAACCTTTTGATTTTCCAAAATTGTTTTGAAAAGTTTGTCCTTCTCAAATTCTGACAAGTGATTTGTTCGTATGCATTTATTCAGGTCATCCTCAGATAATCTGTTTTCTGATGCTGATGGTATCGGCGTTATGGTTTCAAAATTGTTTACTTTTATGTCCAATAAGCTAGTAAACGTTGGTTTCGTCTTTTTACTTGTAAGAATTCTTACTGTGGTTTTTCCTTTATTTGAATTATATAGTCCGGGCTCAATGATTGTTGAGTCAGTAAGTTTCATGAAACTTGGAACAAACCAATCACCATCTTTTGTCGTAGCAATTTCTGCAGAATAGGCGAACAATTTCTTTGCTGGGAAATACTTTTTAAATGACAATTTATTGCCTATAATTTCAATTTCTTCGGTATTGTAATTTATTATCGCTCTGTTCTTTGCCAATTCTTCCGATCCTACTAGGCCATCGAAAAAATTGTGAAACTTTAACACGTAATAAGTTTGTGCTGGAAGATTGCAACCGATAAGATTAGCTTTCCCCTTTTCTTTGATATTGTAAGTTCCAGCAACATTTTTAATGCTTTTGTTTTTCGTAGGGATGCAATTTTCTATAATACCTGGAGAAATTATGTTTTTATTTGCCCCGGTATCGATTAGTAGATTAATAGTCTTATTTGTTTTTGTATTCGTGCTACTTATGTAGGGCAAATAGTCTAAGTTATTCTGTGTGTCTTTTGTACCCAACAAAAATTCAAATCCACGTTTCTATCTTCTTCTTCTTCAGACTCGGATTGGCTATCAGTATGATGCACTTCATTATTATGAAGCTGCTTTCGATTTAATGTTAATTTACTTTTTGTAGATTCCACTTCCATTGGTTGTGGAAACGATTGTTTGATTTCATTTTTATCGTTAGAACGATAAGTTGCAAGAAATTTATCTGTCGGTTTTGTTTCGTAGTTTTTCGAAAACTGTTTCCCATCTCTAGTTACCTTAATGGGATGGTTCTGATAAAAATGTTCTTTAGAAAATTCTTTTCTTTCTTTTGTCCTTTGTAGTTCCGCGTTAGCGGTGGCTTCATTACATCTAAATTTGCATACAAAGGCGTATGCTGCCTCTAAATCCTCTGGACACGCGGCTTGCGCATACCCAAAGTATGGCTGTTTCAAGCCGGATAAAAAGGCGGCTAAGCCATCTTCGTCAATAAATGCGTTTATCGCATCCCAATTATTGCGAAACTTTTCTTTCTGCTTTGCCTGGAATTTAATATTTTGGAGTATTTCATTTATTTTACTATAATATTTATGAATGGTCATGTTCTCCGTCATCTTTGTTTGCCAGAGTTGACCTTTGTAATAAGTCATTTCTTGACGATCTCCTAAGGCGTTTGTTAAAATCACTTTGATTTCGTCAAAATTTTGGTGGTTTCCTGCTAGGCATATTATATCCTTGGCTTTTCCCTCTATTTTATTAATAATTGCTGTTACAAAGATATTAAATTGCGGTTCTGGAACTAAATTTTTAAAAATGTTTAGCGTGTTTTCAGCTGTGCTCAGCCACGCTGATAATTGTTTCTTGTTTCCGTCATAAGTCGGAATCGACTTTATGGGATCGGGAATTCTGAAAAACGCTTCCGCACGGTCCCACGGTCGCTTGTCACTGGAGACCGCTGTCGTCTGGTGCATTAAGCGATGGACTGTGTGACTCTATACTATCTATAATTCCTTGAACAGATTCTATAATTTTTTCTAAGTGCATATATATATATAACAATTGAATGGGTTTCTAATGAATTTGATTGCTCTATAGCCTTGACTGTGTTAAAAGCTAACTCTTTAATTTTGTTATTAAACTGTCTATTTATGGTTATTTGTTTGTTGTTGTTATCTATCAGGTCGTTTAAACTGCTGTTTATTATTCTAAGGTCATTAGCGTCAGGGTTCCCTGCTAAATACTTCCAAACAGTACCAACGGAATCCCAACGTTTAAAACGATTGACTGGAGAGAGCTTTCTAAGGAGGGTGTTCAAATGATCTAATTGATTTTTTTATTATCGGTGTAAACTGAGTTGGGGCTATTTTTTCGAAATCGTACCTTATTGTCTGAAAATAACTTTTGTATGCAGTGATATTGAAATGGTGAACATAATGATAACTATCAATTTTGATTCTTGCAGGCCCTACATCAATTCCTATCATCAATTCGATTGTCTACTTTATCTATGGATATATTCTGTCCGTTGGATGGATATAGGTAGCATAATGAAAGGAGTAAACTGTAATAAAAAAGGAAAAGCTATCTGAAGTTAGTATAAAGGTGCCATCGACCGTTATCTAATTTTTAGGTCATTTTTATGAACTTTGCGAGATTCTTCGGTTGTAATTGTGCTCCTATTAACATTTTTAACTTTAATCTTTTTGTATCTTGGTTTGTATTTTAATCTAGCCCTAGTCTTTTCATAAATCGTTCTAGCAATTGGTATTGTTATCTCCCTTTTGTTTTTATTGTATAGCAAAAGATCGTGTTTCTTCTTGGTATTTAAATTCTTATAAACGTTCTCGCAAATATCAGATGACCGGAAGGAAGGTAGGATAATTTCATATGGAGTATGTTTAGTTGTGGAATGGATTGATGAATTGTATTTATGAACTGAGGATTGGACAAGGTCAGGGATGGGCATATCTTTTTGTTCGGATTTTGTAATACGATAAATTTCGAGCAAGGTTGAGTGAAATCTTTCTATCGTACCGTTCATCTCGCTTCGACCAGTAGCGGTTAAGTAGGTCTGAATATTGTGGACTTTGTAGAAGTTGGTTAAATCCTGAGTGCCGAATGATTTTTCACCATCCATAACTAATATTTTTGGCGGGTGGTACTTTGTTAAAATTTCCTTTACAGCTGAAACTATATCAACGGCTGCTCGCGATTGAATCAACTTAACTTGGGCAAATTTTGAAAACTTATCGATGTAGGTGAGGAAAAAATGTTTTTCCAAAAAAGCACATCAATGTGAGCAATCTCAAATGGTGCTTTTGGTATGGGAGTGTTTTGTTGAGGAAATTTAATCGGGTTACGATCGTATTTGTTTTCATTGCATATACTGCAATTAGAAACAATTTTTTTTATTTTGGCTTGCATCTTGGGAAAATAGTATTTGCGTAAAATTTGCGACTTATTTTCCTGGGCTCCACGGTGTGCCCTGTTATGCACTGCCGTAATTATATTCATCTGTAGATTTTCGTCCGATACATCTTCCAGGAGCTTTTGTGTAAAACGGATTTTAAGGAGTTTCTGATTTCCATAAAACCTTCTATAAACATCTTGAAATTTACCCATAATTTCTTCGCTCGTTAAAATACCGTTTATTTTTGTTAATATGAAATGATCCTTAAGAATCTGTAAAAACGAGGATTCAGTTAATGTATCTGTATAAATGATAGTTCGTTAAAAATTTGGGAAAGGGTTTTCGAATACTGTTTTCGGTTTCCCTTCCTTTAGTATGATCTGATTCTGAAAAACATTTAATGGGGCTTCTGTAGAGATAATGTAGAAATCTTGGCTATTTTCTGCAGAATGTTGTGTGCCAGAAACAGAGAATACTATTCTACTGAGGGCATCAGCCACAACATTTCCTTTGTCAGGCTTGTATAAAATCTCATGATCATGTTCTTCCAAATAAGCTTTCCAACGCTTTAATTTGGCATTCGTATTTTTCGGTGATAGTGCAAAAGTCAGGGGTTGGTGATCGGTTACTATTTTAACTTTCGCTCCATAAAGATAGTTACGGAACGTTTGCAATGACCAAAAATTAGCAAGCATCTCTTTCTCGGGAGCTGAATATTTCTCTTCTGTCCTCGATAAGGTTCTTGAGGCGAAGTGGATTGGTTTGTCTTTGCCTAATTCACCTTGAGAGAGAACTGATCCTATTGCGAAATTTGAGGCGTCTGTTGTTAAAATAAATGGCATATTAAAATCTGGATAAATTAAAATATCGCTTGATGACAATACTTGTTTCATTTTATTAAAACATTCAATTTCATGTGAGTCTAAAGTAATTTTCTTTTTCGATGTGTCAGATCCCTTCCCCCTTAAAATGTTTGTCAGAGGTTTTGCTATTTTGGCAAAATCTTTGACAAATCGTCGATAGTAGCCCATTAATCCTAAAAATGCACGCAAATCCATAATAGTTTTGGGCACGGGGTATTTATTATTACGACAATTTTGTTCTCATTAGGTTTTATTCCGTCAGTGCTAATAATAAAACCTAGAAATTCTACCTCTTGACGAAGGAATTCTGACTTATCTAATTGAATTTTTAACCTTGCATTATTTAATGTTTTCAAAATTGTATCTAAATTTTCTAGATGGTTATCCAAACTATCTCCAAAAACTATAACGTCATCTATATAGACGTAGCATATCTTTCCAATAAAATTTCGCAAAATATCATCAATCGCTCTTTGGAATATCGCTGGAGCGTTTTTTAAGCCAAATGGCATTCTAGTGAATTCGTATTTGCCATTATTAATAGCGAATGCTGTTTTATCGATATCCGATTCTTTCATCTTAATTTGGTGTAATCCGGAAGCTAAATCCAACGTTGAAAAATATTTTTTTCCTTTTAATTGGTCTATTACGTAGTTTATCTCAGACATTGGGTACTTTTCAGAGATGGTTTTGGCATTTAACATGCGATAATCTATAACCATTCGGATTTTTTTTGCCCTGACGCATCTGACTTTTTTGGTACAATCCATACCGGGGATGTCCAAGCCGAGTGAGACGGTCTAATAATTCCATCTTCTAATAATTTTTCCACTTGCTTATTTACTTCGTCAGCATATGCAGCAGGGTAAGGATAAATTCTTTGATGAACTGGGGAGTTATCCGTAGTGTGTATTGCACATTCGATATTAGTTGTACAAGTTAATTTAGTATCTGGTTTATAAAATGAATGGCTATTTTTCTCCAACACCTTTTTTAGTTTTTCTGACTCCAATTTTGAGAGGTGAGATGTTCGGATTAAATTGTGAGAAGAATGATTATGCGGTGAATAATATGAAATTGGGACAACAAACTTGTTGCCGTTTCTAGTTAATGTTATTTGATCTTTTCCTAGGTCTATTATAGCATCCAAAGCTTTCATCATGCTGTTGCCAATTATACCATAAAAATAATTATGAAAATGGTGAAGTAAAAAGCGATCTTCAAAATCAATTTTAGGATGGAAAAAATTTATATCAATGGCATATGTGGGAGAAAATTTACTGTTTGCACTACTAATTTGGCCTATAGAAAATTTGTACGGCTTGCTGTGTTCGTATGAATGTGCTAATTTTGGATCTATTAAATTAATATTAGCACCTGTATCTATTAAGAATGGAAAAGTTCCAATGGTAGTTTTGAATTTAATAAACGGAAGACAGGGAACTACCAACTCATCTCCCACTCTAAAAAATGGTTCTGATGATTTCTACTTGATCCCTCTTGCGGATCATGGTCGTGCTGTAAATTTATATTTTGATTGTTTTCTGTAATATCATATTCATCAGTGAACTGGTCCCTGATCTGTTCTTGTAAATGGTAGTCATTGCTATCCATTTGATGAGCTTGCTATGGGTGAGCTTGTCTCTTTACCCATGCTTCCTGGCTTGATGCAGGTCTTGGTTTTTTTTCCCCATACGAGGGTCTATTTCCATAATTAATATTTCTTGAATTTGTGCTTCGGTCTACCTCCATTGGCTCAGTGTATATTGGTGATTAGGAACGTAATGTGGAGCTGGATGGTATCGTGGAGCTGGACGTGGAGCTGGAGGGGCTGTTCTGGGAGGGGGTGTTGGTTGGTATACAATTTTTCTAGGTGCTACCCTGGAGGGTTGCGGTTCGTACCCTAGATCTTTTGGCTTAGGAGCATTAGAAGAATTTTGATTACCATACTGATTCTTATAAGGTGCTGATCGAATGTCCATATTAAAGTAATTAAGGCAAAATTGATATGCTTTGCTAAGGGTCTTCGGGTCAGCAGTTTTTAACAGTGTAGATAACGGTTTTTCAAGACCTCTAATAAATGAGTCCATAGCATTCTCCCTAAAATAATTTATATTAACGTTCGCGTGGAGGGAATATTTGCTATCCGTTTGAACTTGTGCTATCATAGCGGTTAGTAATTCATTAACTCTGCTATAATATCCGGCAAGGCTTTCAGAATAACCCTTTTTTATACATGTTAATTGAAATAAGCGAAATGATTCCAACTCTAATGCGGCACTGTTCTGTGGGTTTTTTACGATGTTTTATTTGCGATCAACTTTCTGCATGTGCTCTGTTCTCGATCTCCTAGCGAACACACACTCACACAACGCTTCGGCTTGTGGTTTGACAGTTCAAAAACGCGGTAATCTGTCAGCGCGCAGGTTGCGTCACTCGGTGGCTGTCAGCGGCCATGATGCCAAGCATTCTTAACATAGCCGGCCCCCGTGGAAATTGAAATTTCCACCACTTATTCCGTGTTGGAATGGATGGGCAAAACGCAGATTTTCGTAATTGCTCGTTTGTATTCGCCGTCCTTTGTCTTCACCGTGACCACGCGGATGTTGCCGTCGTCTCCTCGGTAGATTTGAGTTACCCGTCCATAACTCCATTTCAACGGTGGCAAGTTGTCTTCCTTCATCAACACGAGAGTTCCGATTTGGATGTTGTCCCGTTGTTTCGTCCACTTCGTGCGGGGCTGCAAGCCAGACAGGTAGTCTGTACTCCATCGGTTCCAAATGCTTCTCACGAATTCCTGATTCTGTTGATATCTATCCAGGCGATTAGATGGCACTTCCTCGTATGAAGGTTCAGGAACAGCAACCAGAGGACGATGGATCAGGAAATGCCCTGGAGTAAGCACCTCCAAATCCTCGGGTTCCGTGCTGATGGGGGTCAAAGGGCGCGAATTCAAGCAGCTTTCCACCTGGGCGATGATCGTCTCTAAGTCGTCTCGACGCAGGATCGAAGTTCCAATAGTAGCTCTAAAATGATGCTTAAAAGACTTGACGGCGGCCTCCCAGATTCCACCAAAGTGGGGAGACCTAGGAGGGATAAAACGAAACTCTATACCTTCTGGACCGCAATACGACGAAATTGATTGTTGAAATTGTTGTTGCTGCAGTTGTTGATGAAACACTTTCAATTTTCGTTCCGCTCCACGAAAATTTTTAGCGTTATCACACTGAAGAAGAGATGGTTTTCCCCGACGAGCGACAAATCGTTTCAGTGTTGATATGAACGCATCCGACGACAAATCAGCTACCAATTCTAGATGGATAGCCTTCGTGGCCAGGCACACAAATACTGCAACGTAGCACTTCACCGGAGCAGATTTCCTGGACGCCGAACGATAAAACAGAGGTCCACAGAAATCGACACCAGTGTTCAGGAACGGAAAAGTTGGAGTAACTCGTTCTGCGGGTAAATCTCCCATTATCTGTTCCATTGTCGATGGTTTACAACGGAAGCACTGGATACACTCGTGTACTACTTGCCGAGCAAGGTTTCGAACGCGTAAAGGGCAGTATTTCTCTCGAACAGAAGCAATCAACAGTTGTTGTCCGGCATGTAAGGTTTTAAGATGATAGAAATCCATGACAAGACGTGTCAATGGATGGTTGTAGGGCAGTATCATTGGGTGTTTCCGATCGTAAGCAACAGGAGCATTTCGAAGACGTCCCCCAATGCGTAGTACACCGTTAACAAGCATTGGTGTCAATGATCTTAAAGATGACGATGTTTTGACTTCTCCAGCAGTTTCGAGAGACCGAATATCATCAGCAAAAGATTCGTTCTGTGCAATGCGTACCAAATTCTCTCTTGCTGCATGTAGTTCAAATGTTTGAAGGTAGCCTTGACGACGATTGTTTCTATTAACAGGTTTACAGTTGTAGCTAAACCGTTGCATATATGCCATCAGTCTAACGAGTCCGGAGAATGTCGATTTTAAGCTAAATATTGGATGATGAATATTAGACTGTTTGTTAATGATCAGAACAGTCTTCCGTTCTTCAAACTCAGAGGGTGGGCAATCGAGTATTGGATGATGTAGCTTCCAAGTATTGGATGGTTGGCTTAACCACTCTGGTCCATGCCACCATAGGCATGATTCTTGCAATTGACTCGGCATCATTCCTCTAGAGATGATATCAGCTGGATTTTGATCCCCAGGAACATGATTCCAATGTCTAGGTTCCGTCAGATGCTGGATTTCAGACACCCGATTAGCAACAAATGGCTTCCAGCGTGATGGGCTACTGTTTATCCAGTGAAGCACGATGGTCGAATCCACCCAGTAGAAACACGAATACTCGTGTTTAAGACTATCTTTAACCTTTTGCCAGAGATGGCATAACAATAAAGCTGCAGATAATTCCAGCCGAGGTAAAGTGACGTTCTTCTGTCGTTTGCTATTTGCGAGTGGAACAACTCTGGATTTAGAGCACAAAAGGTTAACAGAAACTTTTCCATCCTCAGAGACCGATTTCATATATAAACAGGCTCCATAAGCCTTCATAGACGCATCACTAAAACCATGGATTTCGATGCGATGGGTACTTCCTACCACTCTACGTGGGATACGCATGTCTTTCACAATTGAGAGCTGTTGGCGAAACTGATTCCATTGTTTATGCAATTCTTTTTCTAGCGGCTCATCCCATGCCTTTTGTTGTGCCCAAAGATTTTGCATAAAGCATTTGGCTATCATTATTGTTGGACCTATGAGTCCCAATGGATCGTATAGACGCGATGCATCTGATAAGGCGATCCGCTTTGTTATTTGTTCATCTTCTGTCCAAATCGGTACGCAGAATTCCAAATCATCGGTCGCTGGGATCCATTTAAGACCCAATGTCTTAATGGAACTATTTATGTCAAGGCTGCACAATCCAGAAGTATCGCGTTGGTCTACGGGAATACTTTGCAGAATTTGGGAAGAGTTAGACGCCCATTTTCTCAAAGTAAAACCAGCACTCGACAACAAGTCAGTTAGTTGATGGCATAATTCTTCTCCTTCTGTTTGAGTTTCTACTCCGGTAAACAAGTCGTCCATATAAAATTCATTTGCCAGTACTCTAGAGGCTTCCGGATGAGTAGAAGTTCCATGAACGGAAAGCATTTGCAAACATTTGGTTGCTAAGTAAGGAGCAGATGCAGTGCCATACGTAATTGTTTTTAGCTCATATATTCGAAGCTTATCTTCGGGACAATTCTGCCAAAGGATTCTTTGTAACGAGCGATCCTCTTTTTTAATCCATACTTGTCGGTACATCTTTTCGATGTCCGCTACGATTGCAAATTTGGGCAGACGAAAACGAATCATAATTGCGACCAAATCATCCTGAACAACTGGACCCACCATTAACGCATCATTCAACGAGAGGCCGGAGTCGGTAGCACAAGACGCATCGAACACGACTCTAAGCTTTGTAGTTAAACTGTCAGGGCGTAAAATACAGTGATGCGGTAAGTAATAAATGGGTGTGTCAATGTTCGTATGTTGTTCCGTGATTTCTTCCATATGTCCCAATTGAACATATTCCTCCAAAAAGGCTATATAAGCAGCCTTAAGGTCTTTGTTTGATGCAAGACGACGATTTAGCGAGTTCAATCTACGTTTGGCGATTTCAAACGAGTTTCCGAGTTGTGGAACGATATCCTTTTTCGTAGGAAGCGTTACAATAAACCTTCCTTGATCATCACGCGTGGTTGTTTCAGAGAAAACCTTCTCACATGATGTTTCTTCAATAGACATGGTGCTATTTGTATAACAAGATTCGATTTCCCAAAATGTAGTTAGTTGATTTTCTAGGTCTTGATTAGTACATACCAGATTTACTATAGAGGATGTAGGACGACGTTCGAGCTCAACCCTGCCAGAAACGATCCAGCCTAACTCGGTGTTCTGTAGCATTACTTTCACGGGTACCAGTTTAAGAATACCTTCTAGCATCAGCTCATCATAGCTCTCTCTGCCGATCAATAAATCGATGGATGATGGTTCATATAATTTGGGATCTGCTAGAGTACAAGTGTTGGGAATGCAGTAACGTGTTTTGTTCACTTTCTCTGCAGGTAAATTCCAAGTAATGTAACGCATTACATGAAATTTCCAATTTGCCTTGAAGCTAGTGCAATGAGATTTTATGGTAAGCTGTGTCGAGTGCGATGATACATGCTTGCTTTGTCCAACTCCGCCAATTGGATGGTTCTCTCTCTTTTTAATGACCTGCAATCGCTGACACAAACGCTCAGTTACAAGATTAATCTGCGATCCTCCATCTAAAAGAGCTCGTGCCCAATGCAACGATCCGTCTGGTAACTCTATTTTCACCAAAGCTGTGGGTAATAGGATAGTAGATGGTGTTTCTATCGAATTTGTTAGCAAAGCATTGCCACAGTATGTGACCACGTTCTGATCCGCAGGTGGATCCGGTTGCGTCACTATCTCCTGGTCATTAGGAGATGCTTCAGCTGAATTACAGGTTTGTACTGGTTTGTGCAACATAGTGTGATGTTTTTTGTTGCAAACTCGGCATACACTAGATGAACAGTTCTTCATAATATGCCCAGGCAACAAACAGTTGATACAAAGCTTCTTTTCTTTGACCTTGTCATAGCGCTCTTGTACTGTCCAGCCACTAAACATGTCACACTTAAAGGGCGAATGTGAACCTTTTTTACAAAACGAGCATATCTCCATAGAAGAATTTACCACGTGCACCTCACTCTTCGATCGCTGCTTCCACGACGATGTATATTGTTCTTTCTTTTGGCCTGGAGACAGCATTGCCTGCAACACTAACGCATGACTCTTCAAGAACGTTAGAAGTTCATAGTATTCTGGAACGTCAGTACTGCGATGGTGAGCCTCCCAATGCATTTGAGTAGCCGAATCAAGCCGAGAATGTAGCATGTGCGCCAGAAGCACACTCCAACCCTCTGTTGCCACACCAAGCTGCTTCGTTATGTTGACGCTTCTCTCGAAACTATCTAGAATGTGAATGAGCGACTCGTACGAATCCTTCTTCATTACCGGTATCAAAAACAAAGCATCAATATGTCGCTTCACCGCTAGCTTTTTGTTTTCATAACGAGCCTTAAGAAGCTCCCATGCCACTATGTAATTAGCCGAAGTAATCTCAATGTCCGCAATTAGCTTGTTTGCTTCCTTTGTCAATGCTCCCTTCAAATACCGCAATTTGTCCACGTCTGACAGGCTTGCATTAGCATCAATCAGGCTACTAAAAGAATCGCGAAAAGGCAGCCAAGCTTCGAGAGAGCCATCAAACGTTGGCAGCCGTAATTCGGGAAGCTTTACACGAGATTGCGAAACATTTGTAGTGATCGACATACCACGTTCAATCCGTAGCAATAAGTTGAAGTGACGTTTTTCGAATCGTGCATATTCCTCCTCTCCGTCCTCAAAATTCTCCATATCGGCCGTTTCCAAGACGGTTTGATGCCATTTTTCATACTCCGACGCCAGTGAGGTAAGCCGATTTGCACATCCCTTCAGAAACGTCGTGTCACCCAACGATGTACCACTCAATGCTTCTTCGATTCGCTGTAATTTTGTTGGTTGAAGCGAACTGTCATTGTAGGTTAGTTGGGTCGAACTGTCATTTGACAGATGTTGGGTATTGTCCAACCCGAAAGCATGAACTATTGTATACACTTGTAAATAAACTCTCACTCTATTATCTGAACTCGAACCATCCAGACGTGTGTTTCCAATAGGTTATGGGCCCAGACCCAACGCAGTAAAACAAAATGGCTACCAGTTCTGCAAATAATTTACCGTCGATTGAAAGGCTTGTTGGTCGCGAAAATTGGCCAACGTGGAAGTTTGCTGTAGAAACTTTCCTTGAGCTGGAGGACCTGTGGCAGGCGGTAAAACCGGAAGATGAGACGAAAGTGGACAAGCAGAAGTGCCGGAAAGCGAGAGCAAAAATTATTTTGCTGTTGGACCCGATCAATTACGTCCATGTTAAAGATGCGGAAACTGCGCGGGACGTGTGGAAGAAGCTGGAAGCAGCGTTCGAGGATACGGGACTAACGCGTCGTGTAGGACTTCTAAGGAAACTCATCAACACAACGTTAGCATCGTGTGCGTCTATGGAAAGTTTCGTGAACGACATAGTGGGTACAGCACACCAGTTGCGTGGTATTGGTTTCGACATCAGTGAAGAGTGGATCGGCACGTTACTTCTCGCCGGGTTACCTGATGAGTACAAGCCGATGATCATGGCGCTAGAAAATTCTGGAACGGCGATAACTGGCGATATCATAAAAGCTAAGTTGCTGCAGGAATACAAATCGAGTGCGTCATCTGAAAAGGCGGTCTTTCTTGGAACGACGAAGCATCAATGGCAGCCGAAAAATCAACAAGGTGCACCATCGAAGCAGACAAAGGGACCGAAGTGCAGGCGTTGCGGTAAGTTCGGCCATATTGCCCGAAACTGTACAGTGAATGCGTCTTCGTTAAGCATGGTGCTGGGAACAGTGGGAACAATGAGTGGTGCGAATAACGATACGTGGTACTTTGATTCAGGTGCGTCTGAACACTTCACGAACAATCGTAATTTGATAGAAAACGAGTGTGCGGCAAGTGGTACTGTAAGAGCAGCGGATAAACAAGCGATGGAAGTTATTGCGAAAGGCTCTATCAGGTTTAACACTAAATGCATTCCAAAGGGCACAACGGTTAACGTAGAAAATGTGAAGTATGTTCCGGGAATATCAAACAATTTATTATCGATTAGCCAAATAGTTCGACAGGGCAAAGAAGTTCATTTTACCAACAAAGGCGTAAAAGTGACTGGACCAAACGGCATTGTTATTGCAACCGGTAGTCACGACGTTACGAATGGCTTATTCCCGTTAGAAGAGAGAAAAGATAGTTTTGCGATGGCGGTTACATCTAAAGCTGTAGATTCAGCTACATGGCATAGAAGAATGGGACACCTTAATTATAGCAATTTAAAGATGTTAAAAGATGGATTAGCATCCGGTATAACGTTTAATGGGATTGAGTCTGAAAATTGCGTAATATGTGCGAAAGGAAAACAGTGTCGTCTCCCATTTCCTAAAATAGGCAGTCGAGCCGAAGATATATTAGAAATCGTTCATTCGGACATATGCGGTCCAATGGAAGAAACGTCATTAGGAGGAAAGCGATATTTTATAACGTTCATAGACGATAAAACAAGAAGAGTTGCTGTATATTTCTTAAAACAAAAATCAGAAGCGGAAGTATTAGGAGCTTTTGAAGATTTTCGTATCAAAGCGGAAAGAGAGACCGGGCGCAAACTAAAAATATTGCGTAGTGACAATGGAAAGGAATATACGAACCAATTATTACAAAACAGGTTAAAAGAACTAGGGATCAAACATCAAACTTCAACCGAGTATACCCCAGAACAAAATGGCCTAGCGGAAAGGTTCAATAGAACAGTAGTAGAAAAAGCGCGTTGCATGCTGTTTGATGCAAATTTACCCAAACCCTTTTGGGCGGAAGCTGTTCTAACGGCCAAGTATCTCATCAATAGATCACCCACGAAGGGGCATAATCTAACTCCGGAAGAAGCTTGGAGTGGTCGCAAGCCTAACCTCACTCACATTCGTGTGTTTGGATCAAAAGCGATGGCACACATTCCAAAGCAAAAGCGATTGAAATGGGATAGGAAGTCTAAGGAAGTAATACTCGTAGGATATGACGAAACTGCTAAGGCATATAGGCTTTATGATCCTGAAAGGAAAGACGTTATGAGAAGTCGCGACGTTATTTTCATAAACGAATGTAGTAGTCACAATCAAGAGATACTCCCAGACAGTGAACAAACCCGAAATACGTTTGTTAGTTTAGATTATGATCCTACACTTTCCGATAACCTGGTTGAAACATCTCAAACGCAACATACAGAAACTTTAAGACGTAGTGAAAGGCCTCACAAGTTACCAACACGTTACAACGACTATGTAGGACCAGAAATAGCAGTTCGTTGTATTTCTGGTGTAGACCATGAAACTGAGACCCTTGTTGATCCTCCAGATTTACATGGATTAGTTGCGAATCATACAACCAGCCAAGCCATAATGCATGATCCACGTACTGTAAATGAAGCTTTACATAGTGAAGATGCTAGTAAGTGGCGAGAGGCAATGGATGAGGAATACCAATCACTCCTTGATAACAACACCTGGGACTTAGTCAAGTTACCAACCGATTCTAAACCAATAGGTTGTAAATGGGTTTTTAAAACCAAAGTAAATGAGGATAACAATACAACTCGTTACAAAGCTAGACTAGTTGCGCAGGGATTTACACAAAAATTCGGAACAGATTATGATGAGATATTTTCTCCAGTAATGAAACAGACTACTTTTAGAGTACTGCTAACTGTAGCTAGCCAGAAAAATATGATCGTTAAACACGTTGATGTAAAGAATGCTTATCTTAATGGAGATTTAGCAGAGACCATTTACATGAAACAACCCGAAGGGTACGCTATAGGCGATAAAGACACGGTATGTCGATTAAGGAGGAGTTTATACGGATTGAAACAGTCCGCGCGTGTTTGGCACCAAAAGGTCGATTCTACTTTCAAAGCAATAGATTTTGTACAATGTAATTCAGATCCTTGCCTTTACACAAGAAAGCACGGACAAGCTTTTGCTTATGTACTGGTATACGTTGATGATTTGATAATCATAACTCAGACAAATAGTGAATTTGAAGCTATTTTGGAACATCTGAAAAACAACTTCAAAATGACCAATTTAGGGGATATTCATCATTTCCTAGGTATTGAAATTGAAAAGGATGAGCAAGGATACAAGTTAGGACAATCTGGATACATTCAAAAACTTGCGAAAAGATTCAACCTGGAATATGCCAAAATGACTCCGGTACCCATTGAATTAGGCTACTTAAAGCAGAAGGAGGAGGATTGTGAGCCACTTCCAGATAACAAAAATTATCTTAGTCTCATTGGAGGTCTGCTTTACATAGCCGTGCACACTAGACCAGATATCGCTATTGGTACATCAATATTAGCTCAAAAATCCAGTAAACCAACTCAACAGGATTGGATAGAAGCGAAAAGAGTTTTGCGATATTTGATAGCAACTATTGATCATAAGTTGCAGCTAGGTTCAACAAACCAACAAGTACAAATGTACGTAGATGCCGATTGGGCAAGTGACTCCAACTCAAGAAAATCTAACTCCGGTTTTCTAATCCTGTTAGGTGGAGGAGTTGTTGCATGGGGTTCTCGAAAACAAACCTGCGTTGCTTTAAGCTCTACCGAGGCCGAATTCGTAGCATTAGCTGAAGGTTGTCAGGAGCTTATATGGGTTAGACGATTGTTAGAAGAAGTAGGACTAGAAATTAAAGAGCCTATAGAAGTATTTGAGGACAATCAAAGTTGCATTAAAATGGTTAATAGTGAACGTATAGAGCGACGTAGCAAGCATATCGAGACACGTTATTTCTTTGTGCGCGATTTGCAGCAAAAGGAAGTCATTAATATCAGATACTGTCCTACAGAAAACATGTTAGCAGATTTGTTGACGAAGCCGCTTGCGCGTATTAGACTAAGTAAATTGCGTCAAGAAATAGGGCTGGTTACGATTTAGGAAAGCCAGTTCGAGGAGGAGTGTTGGTTGAAGCGAACTGTCATTGTAGGTTAGTTGGGTCGAACTGTCATTTGACAGATGTTGGGTATTGTCCAACCCGAAAGCATGAACTATTGTATACACTTGTAAATAAACTCTCACTCTATTATCTGAACTCGAACCATCCAGACGTGTGTTTCCAATAAATTTGTTAAGAAAATGCTTGCGTATACTTTGGTTCTTATCAATAGGCCAATGCACTTCCTTTGCTTCATCCAAACCCGCAGGGATTTCCGATGACGGTCCAGCTTCTTCCATGTCAATGGGTGCAATTTTCCATTCCTCGGATTCCGCTGGCGTTTTGTGCACATCACTTCTCCTGACCGACATTTTGTTGAGCTATTTGCGCCGACAATACTTTTTACGATGCTGCTCTTCAAAATGACTGCGAAGCGATCTCACCAACACTTCCAAACAGGTACAGCCTGACGACACGTACACGCACACCAATGTATCTTTTCCTAAAAATTGTCCGCGTCTAATACAGCATACCCGATAGTAAGCTGAATTTGCACAATATCACACTCAATTGTATGATATTCAACAAAGTATCCTCTAACAGGAACTGTCTTCAAATTATCACCATAGATAATAACAACAAGATAAAACTCCACACGAACAAGGCGCATACAACGAAAGGAACACCTATGAACAACGCATACGATAATGCTCGACTGTTCACAAAGGCGTACGACTGTTCACGAAAGATCACCATAGATCACGATTTTCAAACGATATCCGGATTTGAAGGACCAAAATGTTAATTGAAATAAGCGAAATGATTCCAACTCTAATGCGGCACTGTTCTGTGGGTTTTTTACGATGTTTTATTTGCGATCAACTTTCTGCATGTGCTCTGTTCTCGATCTCCTAGCGAACACACACTCACACAACGCTTCGGCTTGTGGTTTGACAGTTCAAAAACGCGGTAATCTGTCAGCGCGCAGGTTGCGTCACTCGGTGGCTGTCAGCGGCCATGATGCCAAGCATTCTTAACAATACACGTTAATTCATAGTCTAGGGTCTTCACGTCACGCTTATCTTTGTAATATCCCAAGTAGAAATTGTCAGGCGAAATGTGGGCAAAACAGGGGGGGAAGGGTAAAAATCTGCTCGATCCGTGTGGAAGAGCATCAAATGTATGGTGGTGTGTGTAAACGTCAAGAGTTGCGGGTGCATTTTCAAATCAAAACAAACTGGTGTTGGAAACGGATGAAAGTGATTTCTTTTGCTTCGAACTTAAAGTTGCTTTTTTATTTGTTTTGCATAAAACCAAGTGAAAATGGATACGTCCAAACGTTTGAAGAAAAGTGGAGTGGCGAGCAAGCGTGCCAAAGCAATTTGGGAGCGCTTTGAAAAGGAATGGGAAGAGGAAAATCTTCCGGGAACAAGCAGCGGTGTCGATCAACAAGGTAAGTTATGTTTGTGTTAAAACAATGAAATATGAAAAACGCAAGCAGAGCAATAATTTGTTATTTAATATTATTACACATTACAGCTTCATCATACGGGAATGTGCAGCCGGATGCCGTGGAAGTTGCCGATATACCCATGGAATCAGAAGCAGCGGATTACGTTTCTGATGACGATGAAGACGCTGATTGCTCGGTGTTGGAAGACGATTGGAGTGAAGGCGAATTGGAGGACGAAGTCAATGAGGATGAGTATTTTGATGCTGATGAAGCCCCCGAAGGCAATGCTTATGCTAGCAGGCTTAGGATATGGGCTTTAACTCATAAAATAACGCATTCTGCATTGAGTGATTTGCTGGTGTTGACTCGTGAAACTACAAATATTTCTCTTCCTAGGTGTGCAAAGACGTTACTGAAGACTCCGAAACAGGTGGAGAGACATTTTACGGCCGTTGGAGAAGGGCAGCTTTGGTACCAAGGAATACAAAGCACTCTCCAACAATATTATCGGTAAGAATAATATGACTGTTTGGAATGAACATGTGGTAATTTTTGGTTTACTTTTTCTTTCTAGATCTGTACCACCAGTCATCAGATTGATAGAAGCTAATATCGCGGTAGATGGACTTCCGATGCATAATAGTGGACCAACGCAGCTATGGCCTATATTAATGCACATAGTTAATCTACCAGCACTGCCAATCATGGTGCTGGGTGTATTTTGTGGTGCGACAAAACCGAGCTGTTTGGAAGGGTTTCTCCGGCCTTTAGTGGATGATATCAACCGCGTACTGGTGCAAGGCATTGATGTTAACGGAATTATCATCGACTTTCGCCTGAAAGCTATTGTCGCAGATACACCAGCTCGTGCGTTCATCAAAGGTAAGAATGATACAATAAGAAACTTGAGAATTTTCAAAGAGAAGTAGAGAGTAACAGCAAATTTATTATATATTTTTAGGAGTAACGTATCCTCCTGGGCTGGAAGCATGTATAAAGTGCAAAATAGTTGGCAGCCATGACGGAACCAAAACAATATATGAAGGAACAGCTGAAGTTCGGACCGACAAAGAATTTAGAAACGGAGACTACGTGAAACACCAAAAATATTACACGCCATTATTAGATATAGATGAAGTAGACATCGTAACACAAACAACGATAGCCGATGACCTTCACTTGTTCGCACTAGGAATAGAAAAAAAATTACTTAAAGGTTTTACAACTGGTGCTTTACACCCTTTTCCGAAGTGGTCAAAACAGGAGCAGTTAGAAATTTCAAATATTTTAGTCAGGATCGAATACCCATCAGAGATACATCGTAAGCCTAGGGCATTAAAATATTTAGGATTTTGGAAGGGGTCCGAATTGTCAGCATTTTTATATCACGTTAGCATACCTTTGTTAAAAAACAGAATATCAGATCTAGCCTATGAGCACCATAAACTTTTTTTCATTGCGGTAAATTTATTCTCATCAAGATTATTTGAACAATATTGGAAATATGCTGGTCAGTTGCTCGAACAATTTGTATTAGAATATAGCACAGTTTATAGTCGAACACATTTAACAATTAACGTTCATAATTTACTACATGTAGCAGCAGATGTTGAAAATTTCGGGCCTCTTCCATTTTTATCAACTTATCGTATTGAGGACAAGTTAGGCTTTATGAAAAACTTAGCTAGAACAGGACATAGAACTTTAAACCAGATAGTGTGTAGATTAATAGAACTAACACAATTAGAGGCAGCAGATGCAAGGAAAAAGGATGATACAGTGTATCCATCACTAAAGGTAAAAAAAGATGAGGTAATTTTGTTGGTCAAACCAAAATTTATGTTAAGAAAGGGCAATAGAAATGGATGGTTTTTAACACAGGAGGATCAGATAGTAAGGTATTGTACTGCAGAAAAGTCATCAGGATCATATTTTATAGAAGGACGATTCTTAAAAGAGAAACAACTAACTTTTAGCCAACCATGTAGCTCGGCGATAATTTATAACTTTACAGCTAGGGTAGAAGATTTATCACAGGAAATAGTCAGGGTAGAATTAAAAGAAATTAAATGCAAGCTAGTGGCAGTTAGTTTAGATCAGGGTAATACATTTTATTTCAGTCCTCTTTTACATACACTTGAAAGTTAGATCATAATTAAAATATGTAAGCTGTTAGGTTTAGAATAGGTAGTTAAGGTTTAAGTTTAGGTAAATATTTTTATTAGTTTATTTTTTTATTAGTTTTGTATTAAAATGAGTAGAATAAAGTTGCCGAGTATGCCCGGGATAAGGCAAAATGCAAGGAGGAAATGCCTTAAGAACTAGAACAGATTGTTGGTATTTCATATATAATTTTTACCCATTAAATTCATAAACGTTTACTCCTACATAGTTCATATCACAACTTGAATCACAGCTAATATTCCAACTGTATAAATGCCTAAATCATTAATTCAATAAAACACTTATATATATACTTAACTTATACATATATACATAATTCTTTTCTATAATTCTTTTTTACGTTTCACCGTATGTCGCAACCCTTTCACTAAACTTCGTGCTTTTCCGTGATTTAGCTTATCAACTAGAAAAGTCTTCACTGTTTCGTGTGAAACCGTAGCTGTGTCATCTATAAAGCTAGTGCCTCCTACGAATTTAAATAAACTTATAATATAGACGTATTTTTCTAATGGAATCTTGGCTTCCGGAAACCCAACACCTGTCCAACTAAACTTGGAAAAAAAATCGCGATCGAATAACAAATCTAGTGTTATCGATAGTCTTTCTTGGACATTGTCGGTCCCTTTTAATGCACTTAACAAAAGGCAAATCGTCTTTGCCATGTATAAACTTTCATGTTTCAATTTTCTCTCCATTTCTTCTAACATGTCGAGAGTTTCCATTTTTTTGATTAGCGGATTCCTTTCCGAATTTGAGTCTTTGTTGCAGAGATTGTCTAAAACTAAGTTCGTCACAAATTGTGTGTGACAAGCTACTTTGGACAGAATGTTCAACTGTTTTTCAATACGATCCAACTGTGTTAAATTTTCAGTTGGATTGAGTTTTCTGTTGGGCTCAGGAAGGGACACAGAACAAGATCGTGGTGGTAAGGTAGGAGGATGCGATGCACTTTCGGTGTTAACCGGGACTTTTGGAAGAAACGTGATATTCTGAACTGGACTAGAATTTGGCATCATTAAGGAAGAGGATCGTGGTGGTATGGTGGGCGAGTTTAATTTGAAAGTATTATTCGGATCGGAAGCGGGAGTGCTTATGGCTCGAAAGGAAATGGATTGCACCGGAAAGCTTTGCGTGGACAAGGATGTGGTTCGAGGGGGTGCGATGGGAAAAGGAATTGGTGAGGCTATGTTCGTTTTTAAGATTAATTGAGGATTTGGTCGGGGCAATGAGGAGGATCGTGGTGGCACGGCAGGAGGTAGGGAATTTTGATGATTCTGGGATGGATAAGTAGGGCACTTTTCATTTTTAAGTAGAGCTGATCCGGTTGAAATTGCTGCTTCAAGTTTTTTGCTCGACGGTTTGACTGGGATGGTGTCGCCTAGTTTTTCCTCAACATTATTGTTGAAATCCATTTTCCTAAAAGCATATGCAAATGTATTACTTTTATTAGCTCCCTAACGCTTCTCAAGCAAAACCGCGGGATAGTCAAGCTGTAACGCGGTGAGCTGTTCAATCAAAGGGTTTGCGTTCAATTCACCGTAAGTACACAAATTTACACAATACTAACCTGAATAATATGTCTCCTTCTCTCATTCACAGTACAACAAGCGAAGAAAGTAACAGATATACTGCAAGTAGGCGGTGGCGCGGCAGAGATGATGTTGAGGCACAAGCTTGTGTGAATTGAACGAACAGAATGTTTACAATCCACACATAACCCAACTTTTTGCCTGTTTTCAAGCCATCAGAACGAACTGACAGCGAGTCTCAATGTGTGCGTGTCATCGTGTTCATTTGCGCTTGTGTGCGTGCAATCTGGACCCCCCGTTAAGCTGAAATCGGTTGTGTGTCATTAGAAAAATGAAAAAAACTGCTCGATTTTTCTACTTGGGATACCATCAGTGTTGATTTTATCTGATGCCAAGCGCATGTTACATTATTTGCGTTTAGTACGTCGGAAGCTTCTCCGCGGACTTTTCTTCTGATTGTTCGTTCAACCAAATGGAACTGCAACGAATCGTCCGGAAGATCCTTATACATGATAAAAACATCTTCTACATCCGAGATCCAATTCATCAGTTCGTTTGGGTTTCCGTCAAAAATTGGAACGTCCCTCAAAAAGTCAGGGGTTTTCCCCATCTCTACAAAAGATCGTAGAACAATTTCGTAGTTGGGATTGGTTATTTTTGTTTTTTTTTAGCTTCCACTTTACTTTACACTGTCACAATTATAATTCACCGATCACTAATTAAACCGAGGCTTTGTATTGGTCACCAAAATATGGTTATTTCGGATTTTTTTGTTTGAATACTTACAGTAATTTTGAGTTGATCTCCATTGATGAAGTTTTCCGCGGGGGAAAGTTGGGCAGCTACAGCAGGGTTTCCTTTTTATTCCTTTCGACTACTGGGGGCCTGCTGGCAGCAATCGGGTGTTTACCACGGTGTCCCAAAATTCGCTTTGTCTTAATAATGGCTCCTTTGACCACAGATTTAACTACTGTTAATGTTAGGATTTTTTTGACTTATACACTTATACACCCGTTTAACTTCTTCAAGTCCCTATTCGGGCGCCAGTTATTTTTCTTTCTTCGATGCTAGAAAGAAGTGGACCTTTCGAGTGCTAGAAACCAACTGACTTTATTTTCCATTATTTGTTACCAACGCTTAATGTGACCGGTCGGCTAACGGTATCGATATGCATATATCGATCAGCATATCGATACCCAAGTTATTCAACCCGCCGCATCAGCAGTTTGATGCCGATGTGCTAATTCGCATAAATTTTCAAGATTATATGTCCGAGATATATATATATATATATATATATATATATATATATATATATATATATATATATATATATATATATATTTTGACAGATAAATATATCAAATCGGGCCGTTTGACAGATAAATATATGCGCAATCTGAGATTGCGCATCGTCTATTGCTACGGTAATGAAAAAGCATCCGAAGTATCAAGAGCAAGTAATGTAAAGTTGTTTTTCTTCTTCATACTTCATAATCCATGGATTCCATATTCGTATGGATTATGTTTCGGGTAAAACACTAATAATAATTTACGATTATTATCAATGTAAGCAGGTGTAATATGTTCAACGAAGAAAGAATTTCAGTTTCAATAAGTGAAGGGTGAATGAAGTGAAAAAAGTATTGCAGGCTGTCCCCGAGATACGCAGGTAATGCGTGTAAATGGTGTTGAGTCAAGTAGCTTTTTAACCCTGTGAGCGTTTCTACATACACCGAGACTGCAGGTGAGAGATGGCTGTGAGAGAATTGACAACCGGTTTCTCACGCCGGTGTGTGTAGAAGCTCTGAAAAGCGCCGAGATGAGACTTTTAAAATGATGTTGAAAAAATCCATTTTAATCGCTAAAATGAAGTCAAAAAAGTTTCTTTTATTTTTTAATAATATTTGTGGTGTTTGGCAGCCCTGCACTTTAATCAGTGACGTGCAGGTTCAGAGTCTGAAGTCAGAACTTCAGACAGCTCCGACAACGTCAATCTGTCAAAGCGACAAACCGCATGAAGGTGAAATAAACGGGCATTAGACAGAAGACAACCAAACGGTGTGGTCATCATTTCTATATCACAAGCTATTTCGGCATTTGATACAAAATGGTAGAATCTGCAGAAATTCGCTTTGTGGATGTCGTAAAGCCCTTTACAGGCGATGGTGATATCGTCGGATGGCTGGATCGCTTTGATAGGGCTGCAGAATTGCGCAAAGTGAAAAATGTTGCAGAACTGTTGCCGCTGTTTTTAGATGGCGGAGCAGCCCTGGTGTACGATCGCTTGAGCGATGAGAAGAAGAAAGATTCAGAGGCAATAAAGGTGGCGCTCAGAAAAGCCTTTGGTCCGGATCCGGCTGAATCTTACGCATCGTTCATTGGCGCACAGTGGGCTGGCGAACCACCCGAACAGTTCCACCAAAAGTTATGCCGTTTAATGAAAGACGCAGGCATCAAAGGCGACGAGGTGTTACGTGCACAATACTGCCACAGGTTGCCCTTGTCGGTCAGAAGCGCGCTGCATGCGATGATAGAAAATTTGACCGACACCGAGAAGCTTCTAGATGCGACGCGATCTCTTCTCCGCGAGTACGGGAAGCGGCAAGCAGATGAAAGAGTGCGCGTGAACGACAACATGGCGGCAGCAGCTATTGTTAACCGGCAGTGTACAGGGCAACAACAAGGAGAAACAATGCAGGTATGCCCGCGATGCGGGGGACAGCATTCGGCAAAAAAGTGTAAAACTCCAAAGCAACCACCTCTATGCTGGACGTGTGGGCAGGTAGGGCATTTTCGGCGTAATTGCCCTGCGGGAAACGGACAAGGGAGTTCTACGGCGCCAGCGTATCTCCCACGACATGCTTAGAGGCGCTGCCTATTGTTCGAGTTGCCGTAAACGGTGTACAAGCGCGGGCCCTTATCGACACTGGCTGTGGAAAATCGATCATCTCGCCCCGGTTCTCCACATCTACGGCGTTTGGACCGCTCGCAACGATAGTAACAATTAATGGAGACAGGGTTTCTTGCCAAGGTTATGAACGTGTACTGGTCGAATGTTCTGGAATGTCAACCCGCATCGAGTGTCTTGTTTTGGACAAGCTGGTCGATGGCGTTGATGTAGTGCTTGGAATGGACGCGATAGAATTGTTCGGTGGCGTAATGATTACGAGCACCGAAATTTTTCTGGGAACCACTACTGCGATCTGGAGACAAAGTCGTGCGCTAACCTCGAAGCCATCGTGTGGTGCAGCATGTGGAGCGGTGCCAACAGCAGTGATAATAGACGATAGAGATTTTGAGGCGAGCTTTGACGGGAAAGAGTGGACTGCACGGTGGAAATGGAAAAAAGACCCTGCGGTGCTGAGAAACACTACCGCTAGTTACGGCAGCGTTGATGATCCTGTAAAGAAAGATCGGTTCGATGAAGAGGTTCAAACATGGATTGAGAATGGTTGGCTGCGACCATGGAAGTCACAGGTATACGGTAGGCTGCCACTCATGGAAGAACAACCGAATAAGAACAAGATTAGACCGGTTCTTGACTATCGTGAGCTTAACAGCTTTGTTCAATTGAACCCTGGATTGGATGCTCCTGCCTGCGATGAAACGATTCGAAGGTGGCGGAGAATGAAGGGACCCTTAAAGTTGGTGGACCTGCGATCTGCCTATCTTCAGGTACGGATCGATCCTAGCCTCTGGGACTTTCAACAGGTATGTTTCAAAAACCGATCTTATTGCT
This sequence comes from Anopheles coluzzii, assembly GCF_943734685.1. NCBI lineage: Eukaryota > Metazoa > Arthropoda > Insecta > Diptera > Culicidae > Anopheles > Anopheles coluzzii. The sequence continues at coordinate 20,364,691 of NC_064669.1, forward strand.
TAACAGGCTTGGGCTTTGGGTTGAGTAGCGCACCAAAAATCATGAGTAAAATAGTTGAATACGTACTATCTCAAAATGATAAAATCAGACGAGGTACTGGTAGCTACATTGACGATATTATTGTGGATGAAAGTGTTGTCTCAGCAGGCGAAGTTGTCAACCACCTGAAGCGATATGGGCTAGAAGCGAAGCCACCAGTACATTTGCATGGAGGGCGAGTTCTTGGGCTAGAACTTAGCGAGAACGAAAGGCAAGTGTTGTTTCGTCGAGGGAATGATTTGCCGACTTTCCCTGATCACGAGTTGACGAGGAGGGAATTTTTCTCTGTGTGTGGACGCCTGGTGGGACACTACCCAGTGGCTAATTGGTTGTGCGTCGCGTGCAGCTTCTCGAAAAGGCATTGTCAGGGGCAGCGATGGGATGATGGTGTTGGAGAAAAGGCAATGATGATCCTACGGGAAATATTAGAAAGAGTGCAACGCGATGATCCGGTTAGAGGTTGTTGGATGGTGCCACCAGATGCTGTGGAAGGCATTGTTTGGTGTGACGCTAGCTCTGTAGCATACGGTGTAGTCTTGGAAATAGGTGGCAAGATAGTAGAAGACGCAACGTGGTTGCGAAAAGAAGCAGATGCTGGCCATATTAACATTGCGGAGCTAGACGCGGTGATGAGAGGAATCAACCTTGCACTGAAATGGGGCTTGAGTAAGCTGAAAGTGATGTGTGATTCGGCTACTGTGGTTAGCTGGCTTCGATCGGCCTGTGATTTGGGACCAAGAGCCAAGGTTTCAGGTGCTTCAGAGATGTTGATCAGAAGACGTTTGGGCACAATACGAGAACTCATGAACGAATATGCACTGGAGTTGAACGTGATTTTTGTTCAGTCTGAAAAGAACAAAGCAGATGCCTTGACGCGAGTGAAAAAATCATGGCTCACTAAACCGATCACACGTGAGTTACACGTGGCGTGCGCAGCAAACGTGAAGAGGTTGCATGAACAGCATCATTTTGGCGTAGATCGTTCACTCTATCTGGTAAGACTGGTAAATCCAACAATAAATAGAAATGAAATATCGCAGTGCGTACGCGAATGCATACAGTGTCAATCTATCGACCCAGCACCGACCACACACGAGCAAGGTGATCTCGAAGTAAAAAGAATATGGCAACGATTAGCTGTAGACGTAACTCACTTTGAATCAAGTAAATATCTTGCAATAGTAGATTTTGGACCAGGACGATTTGCGATATGGCGCGAAATAAAAACAGAGAGTGGCTCAGAAATAAGTCAGGTGTTGGAAGGAGTATTTCGTGAAAGAGGACCTCCTGATGAATTGCTAATGGATAACGGATTAGCATTCCGCTCTAGATATGTCGAACTGCTGTGTAGAAACTGGAATGTAGTGAGGCGATATAGAGCAGCTTATCGCCCATCCGGTAATGGTATTGTCGAACGTAACCATCGAACAATTAAAAGAATAGCTGCCAGAAGTGCCACGTCACTTCTCCAGGCCGTGTTTTGGTACAATCTGGCGTCGGATTGTAGTCGAGAGGAATCTCCAGCAGTTGCCATCTTCCGTTACAAATGGAGACATCCTTCGGCAAAACCTCGAGAGCCTTCAGAAAAAGGCGTCGAGGAATGCCCCTTCAAGCCAGGAGATTCAGTATTCGTTAAGCCAACCCAAGTAACCTGTACAACCAAATGGAAGCCTGGTACAGTGACCGGTGTCATATCAAGAAACACTGTAGAGGTGGAAGGCACGCCGAGACATGTGCTTGACATTCGAAGAGCTCCGAGTACATACGGGGGAAGAGACTTTCTGACAACCTCACACATTGCCTTACCATCATCTGCAGCTGAGGACGAGATAGATCTCTTTCTTGATGCGAGGTCAAACCCGAATGATTCTATAGACGCTTATGTCGAAGTTGATGAGGAGCAAGAGGAAACAAGCGTTGAGCAATATGCTGAAATTCCTGCTCAGTTTGATGAGCAGCCCATAGAAGTGAATGAAGGTCGACCGGTGCGGAACCGACGGCCGCCACAGGCACTGGCAGATTTTGTTGTAGACATTAAGTGATGAGAACATCATGGGGGCGTGTGGTGTTTGGCAGCCCTGCACTTTAATCAGTGACGTGCAGGTTCAGACAGCTCCGACAACGTCAATCTGTCAAAGCGACAAACCGCATGAAGATGAAATAAACGGGCATTAGACAGAAGACAACCAAACGGTGTGGTCATCATTTCTATATCACAATATTTCTACGATTATTAGACGGCAAAAATGCAAACTATAATTGATCGATCGCTATAAACTGCCAATTCAATTTTTTCTCAGCTCCATCGTTCTTTGCATGCCGAGGAGAATTCTCTCACTGAAAATGCTGTCAGTCGCTGTCAAAGCATGCTGTCAGTTATTTTCTCAGCTGCATTCTCGGTGTATGTAGAAACGCTCTATGGGAGAAACGGGTCGGAGTCGCTTATGGTTTCTCACACCTACTGATCTATCGGGTCGACCCGAACTCGCTGCACTCTCGGGTCAAACTGAACCTACTGTGGCCCGACCCGACCCGAACTCGTTGCACCAACGGGTCGGAGTCGCTTAAGCTTTCTCGCACCTACCGGAGTCGTTGCACCCACTGAACCTACTTGTACCTTTCGGGTCGATCCGAACTTCTCCGGGTCGCTTACGGATGGCTCCGACCCGATAGGTTCGGGTCGACCCGCCCATCACTAGTATGTAGTTAAATACTTTCGCGCACTTTTATTGTTCTATTCGTATTGACATGCCTTGTCACAAAATGCGTACACGCCAGTGCTGCCAGACTTGCAGAAGCACACCCCTCACTCGTTGACAGCAGGGATACCAGCCATCACAATTAAATTTGCTTATGGGACAAAAATGTCCCATATGGCGGTACTAGGATAAAAAGATTTTTTTAAAGAACCATATGGAATACAATTATTTTTATTAGCGCATTCCAGATCACTCTCAGCCTCCGACCTGTTCGGACGTGTTCGGTAATAGTGCGATATAGTTTATCTTCTGAGAGAGAAAAACACCAAAAGAGAAACATTCCAGTTAAATTACGCAAACGCCTAGGCGCTCGGCCACCCGAGATGGCCCCGCGAAAGAGAAACGTCGCTCGTCGTGGAGGCTCAACGTACTCGCTGTCCCGTTTTCATAGTATGGGTCAGCGTGCAAAACCAGAGTACGCACCTCAGGTGTCGCTCAATAACGCATACGACATCCTAAGTGAAGACGAAGAAGCCCCGTCATCGCATGTACAACCACTACAACCAAGCACGAAAAAACATCGCGTACCTCCGATCATAGTGACAGGTACGACAGTAGGAAACGTCCATCGACTGATCGTCGCTACAGGTGTAGTGCACTACTACACAAACACCTCTACAAAAGGTATAAACGTTAGCGTATTAGATACGAACGATTTCAATTTAGTGGTAGAATCGTTCAAGAACAACAAAATCAACTTCTTCACGGACCAACTACCAGAAGAACGCACAACAAAAGTGGTCATTTTTGGCCTGCCTGAAATGCCGATAGACGATTTACTCCCAGCTC